>NC_060964.1:1930447-1967947 GCF_910589235.1 Vespa crabro
TTCCATCGAATCTTTCGACGGAATGGATTTGTCCTTTCTCGTATCCGAGAGCATAAAAATTAAAAATTCACGGGCACTTTCCCCCTTTCGTCCGGTCGTTACGTACACGAATAGTGTGCGACGTATGAGACAAAGATAGAGAAAGAAAGAGAGAGGGAGAGAGAGAGAGAGAGAGAGAAACAGAGTAAAATATAGAGACAAGACGAAGAGAGAAAGAGAAAGAGAAAGAGAAAGAGAAAGAGAGAGAGAGAGAGAGAGAGAGAGAGAGAGAGAGAGCTTCGAGGCGGAGAAGGTTTTACCGACATACAAGATAATGATATACCTTCGTACCGTTATCTCGTGCATTTATCGAACCTGTATACGCCCGTACAAAGTTGAACCGTATAGCGTGTTGGTTTGTCTCTCTGTCTCTCTCTTTCTCTTTCTCTCTTTCTCTCTTTCTTGAGTTTACATTGGTCGAGAAAGGAGAAGCCAAGAGAAATTTGTTTTATTTCCTCGTTCGAAAGGCCTCTGGCGGAAGCTCTCGCGTAATGCGCGTCTGGAAAACGGTTTATCCATCTCGTGTTCGTTTCTCTTCCCGAACGATTTTGCGCCATTTCACGTCCATCGCATAATGACCGCTTCGTCGAAGTTATATGAGCCCCTTGACTCCTCTGTGATACGTCTCTTACCCTTTTCACCTATCTTTCTCTCTCTCTCTCTCTCTCTTTCTTTCTGTTTTTGTCTTTGTCTCTTCTTCTTTCAATGGTCCATCCTCGATAACGACGACGAAAGATTCGAGTCTATCGCACACGCTAGGAACGCTTTTCGATTTTTATGAGACCTCTTCTCGATAACCCCCGATTCTTTTTATCGAACTTTGTATAGACTTAGTCGTTTATACCTTATACGATATAATAACATCGAGCCAACTTCGTTGATATCTTTTGCTTTAATAATAATAATTTATTTTCTTTTATATATATATATATATATATATATATATATATATATATATATATATATATGTATAATACCAATATCAATAAAAACAATTATATCTCCATGTTAAAGTTAATTGTATTAATGTTAAACTACAATGTTATCGTAATTGTTCTCCATAAAATGAAAGAAATCGATGTCGTTGGGGACACGTTCATTGTCGGGTTCATCGTCGTCGTCCTTTCAAATAATAACTCGGTCGACGGCATCCAAGCTTGTTTGTACAGTTGCTCGGCAAAAGCGAGTTTCGCGCTTTCCGTAATCCGAGAATACGCCGTTTGTTCCGTACGAATCTCTCTTCCTTCTTATTTCTCTTCTTTTTCTCTTTCTTTTCAAGTTTCGCATTTCGTACAACGAGAAAGAAAAAGACAGTATGTGTGTGCGCACGTGTGTGCATGTCTGTGTATGAGAGAGAAAGAGAGAGATACACTTAAGCTCGTGGAATGGTTTGGTCTCAGATAAGGGTGTCTTTCACCCTCTACAAGATACTCGCTAGTTTTGGCGCTCCTTCGAAATCTCTTTCATCGTTGAAAAACGAAAAAGGAAAGAAAAGAGATAGAAAAGGATAGAAGGAAAGAGAAAGAGAGAGAGAGGGGGGGAAGAAGGAAAGAGAAGTAAAACGTTCATAACGACTACTGTCGGTAAATAGTCGTATAGAGAGTGCGAGAGAGATAGTAATAGGATAACCTAAGATACTGCACAATGCAATATCGTTCGCTCGCAAATCACGGCTTAGTATCCGTCTACTTTTAACCGTTATGGCGAATATTTTATGGGGATATCATGGAATTAAAAAGCCTCTTCACTCCTCTCACCACCTCTCTTTCTCCCTCTCTTTTTCTATCTATCTATATATATATATATATATATATATATATATATATATATATATATATATATCGCTACTAGCGATAACAAGAAAGAGGGTGTAAGGACGATCTAAGCTACGGTAGTATGCCCTTAGGGTCGCCAATGCATCGCCATATGCCTGTAAACCCCCCGTACCTCCCCCTCCCTTTTACACTCCTCTTTCTCGTATCGTTTTAAAGCACGCGGGGTGCCAAACCACTATTTGACTTTCATTACGTCTTATGAAAGACCGAAATTTATCGGGACAGATTTCTACAGATTTCTCTCTCTCTCTCTCTTTCCTACTCTCTCTTTCTTTCTCTTGCTATATGGGAAATTGACCCTCTCTCGAATTCTATGAATTTTTTCTTAACTCGATGCTTTTTTCTAATCCACGAACCTTTCAGTATAGAAGATTGTGAACCCTGGTGGCTGATCGTTAGAGTAATAGTCCGTAAGTTTTATCATATTTTAGGATCAAAATTCTTTTTATTTCCTTCTCTCTCTCTCTCTCTCCCCTCTCTCTCTCTCTCTCTCTCTCTTTGTGTCTCTCTCTTTCTATTGTCGAAAGATGAGGAGGAAGAGGAGAAGGATGAGGAGGAGGTGGTGAGAGATCAGGGTTGCTCGTTCGTCAAGTTCCGCCACCTAAATTCTCCGTTAAGGCCAGACTGACAAGGGAGCAATTTGCCAGTTGTTTAAGTGCCAAGTGTTAAGTGCTCTGTCGTTTATGTTTCGCCATTATTGTTTTATGTTTGGCCTCCCCTCGAGCGCATGCTTTTGTGTATCGTATATACATACGTATAGTACCTTCTATGCTAGTATATACACTTGCACACAGTTGGGAGGTATCAAACGTGTTTTCCTCCTCCGGATTCACCTTCTCTTCCTCCTTCTCCTCTTCCTTCTCCTTTCTTTCTTTCTCTCTCTCTCTCTCTCTCTCTCTCTCGCTCTCTCTCCCTCCCTCCCTCCCCTTTCTCCCCTCCTTCGTCATCCTCTTCATCCTCGTCGTATCTCCGCGCATAGAACGATTGAAATTAATTCGTGTTTACTGCCGACCTCGCATAAAGCCTTGGTACACCGAGAGTGTCGAGAGAAGATAGCCAACTTACCTGCAGTTTCGTGCTTTACGTTCCACGATCATCGCATTTGCCGAGAGTCTCTTTGAAAATTCATATCCCTTAAGGTTGAACGAGAATAACCCAGAACACGACACGAATGGAATAGAATTCTCTACTTGTTGTATCTAAAAAAATTTTACGTAGTTTTAAATCGTTCATACGTTACTCAGTTTTCTTTTATCCTTTCATTTCGACGATTTCCTAACATTCGACGATTAATTATTAACGTTTGATAATAATTTTCTTTTTTTTTTTTCTTTTTTTTTTTCCTTTGAGTTTGAGCTTCGAATAATAACAATTTTTTAATTCATACGTATAAATATACGGAAAAATCCGATCACGACAAATGATCTCTCAGAAATGATGCAGTGTTTATATAGTATCTGCTTTTTTTTCTTTATTTTATTTTTTTTTTTTTATAATTAATTTCAAATATCCTACTGTATGTTCGAACATGTATACGATATGATTTGAATTTTTTCTTTTTTTCTTTTTTATTCATCTTTTTTCAAATTTTAAGTACAGATCCTGATGACGATATTATTCACGCGCGTGCGATCACGCAACACACAGATTACTCGTACGTTACACATACATGAAAATTCCGATTGCACCCTGCAACCAAGTCGTACGCCGATACGTCGGCAGTAAAGCAAGCTTTAATCATCTGTCGGATTAGAGCGTGAATTTCATTTGGCTTTACGAGTTTTCAAGATCAGCACCCTTCGAGATTGGGGCTGCTGCTTGCTGTTTCTGCTGCCGTTGATTCTGTTGCTGTTGGTTGGTAGTTGCACTACCATCGTGTTCGTCACGACCACCATAGTCACCACCGGTGTGTTTACTGGCATAGCCGGTCGAGCGTAAAACATTTTCGTGCCCCTACGCGAACGAGTGTAAAAAGAAGAAAAAGAAGGAGAATGAGAGAAAAAAAGAAAAAAAAATAAAAAAAGAAAGAACCGAGGCTTATGCTTTCGTGATGTTTAAATCTTTGTCATGGTAGTACACCGTTCATGGAATCCCCTAGACCGATGATTGAGTGGTTTAAAGCGTTCGTAGTAACGAGATCGCGACGTATCGAATTTCCTGTCATCTCGTGAACGATTCATGTACTTTTTTTTAAAAGCCCCGTAATGGTTCTTTAAAAACTCTAACATATAAAGTAACGTTTCCGAGTAATGGGATGACTGATTTAATAAATGATTCTTTCCTTTTTTTCTTTTTATTTATTTTTATTGTTCTTTTTTTTTTTTTTTTATATAAAATCAGAATTAACTTTTTAAGGTAAATTTTAAACGATCTTACATTTAAATTTTGAGAAAAAAAGTTCTCTCGATGTCATGCATATAAAATCGAGGTAATAGAATATTTGATTATTTTCGTACCTAATAGAAGAAAAGTTATAGTAACTTTTCTCTTTCTCTCTCTCTCTCTCTCTCTCTCTCTCTCTTAGTAGGAACTAAGATCAAAAAATATTAACTATTTTGAATTGAAAAATCTAGCAACATAATGAAAGATCGGATTTTGTTTATATATAAGCAAGAAGAAAGAATAAAAAAAGAAAAAAGGGAAAATTATAAAATTTTGCGTACAGGATATAAAATGAAAAATAAATTTAAGCGCGCAATTTTATATTATATCGAGTAATAAGATAAAATAATATGATAACATTATCTTTCTCCCTCGAACGTAGAAGACACAAGGGATCTCCTTTACAATTTTAACACGGACGTAAAAGAGAGAAGGAAAGAGTAAGAGAGAGAGAGAAAGAGAGAGAGAGAGAGAGAGAGAGAGAGAAAGAGAGAGAGGGAGAGAGAAAGAAAGAAAAAGAGGAATCCTTTGAAAAAGCAAATATATTTTTTAATGCCGGTCGAGTTAACATTTCAGGGGGGTTAGGTTTTAACGGGCCCGTTTAAAGATCAACGCGTCGAGGGAAAATATTGTTAACAGGGTTTCGTTGACGAGCACGTTCAAATAACGATGGTATTCGAATAGAATTCTTAATATCATTCTTCTTCTCCCCCCTCCTTTCTCTCTCTCTCTCTCTCTCTCTCTCTTTCTCTCTCTCTCTTTCTCTTTCAAAATTCGTTTTAATAACGAAATTTGACGATTTATTCTTCGAACATAGAAAGGCACATATCGTATATCAGAGATCGCGATTCCCTGCGAATCAGTGGTTAGACGTTTTGAAAAGTTCCAAAGCGCATCCCCAAATCCAATATATCACGCACGTGTCACGACTGTCCCACTACAATAAATTGTCATCAAGCCTACCCGCATCGGTCTGTCAAAGTTGTTATAATGGTTATAACGCGTTCGTTCGTGAGAATGTAGAAATAATTTCGCTTGTTAACGAGTTACAACGAGTTAGAACTTGCGAGCGAACGATTGATTTTTCTTTCAAAAACTTGGAAAAAAAAAGAAAAAGAAAAAGAAAATTTTTGCTCTCTTAACAACAAAACTTTGATAAAATTGAAAAAGAAAGAAAGAAAAAGAAAGAGAGAGAGAAAGAGAGCGAGAGAGAGAGGAAAGTACCTCGCAAAAACAATAACAATAACGACAACAATAGCAACAACAAAATAATGGATAATTCACAAATTTACAAGTTGGCAGAACAGACATGACGAAAAAGTTGAAAGCTATGAGATACATATTAGAAAAAGACGACCGATTATAGAGATAAGATAAGGGATTTCAGGGAAGGAGTCGGTAGGTGGATAGGGTTGGGGAGGGAGATGGGAGGTGGAGTTTGTTGCAGGAGAAAGAGAGTACCCTCCCGGAAAAAGCGTTTCTGGGTCATTACGCGGCCATAATCACTCTCATAAGCCGGAATCGCGAGACTCGAAAACTATTAGCATATTAATGGCCGGCAGTTCAGTTAACCCTTTCATCAGCGTCGGCCAGATTTGCATCATTTCTTCTCTCGCTCTTCTATCGTGAAGGATGGGGGTGGTGTAGATTGGGTGGTGGGGGGGATGTAGGAGGGCACGAGAGACGACGTCTCGCCACGTCGCGTCGTCTCGTGGCCGGAACGGAACGCAAGCGGGACGGGACGGGACGGGACGGTGCGGGAGAAAACGCGGGACGGGGTGGCAGTGCGTTAAAAGCCCGGCTCGGCCACCCTCGCGAAGTCTCGCGAAATTAACATGACAAACTACCCCCAGGAATAAACGGCGGGGGTTTGAAAAGATATATCGTGCTGGATATGCGGGTGTACGGTAGAAACAATAGGATGCCCTTTTGCGAGTAGGGCCGAGCCCTCTCTACCTCAACCCCCAACTCCCAATACACCCAACCTCCAACCCCCTGAATCTCTTGGCTCCTGTCTCTCCGCCTCATCTCCGCCCTTAAAACGAAGCGACTAAAAAGCTATGGAGAATTTACTCGGTTTCGCAAGACTCTATTATCTTCTCTATTAATTACTTTTTAACAAACCGGATCTGTCATTTTGAAGCTTATCCCACAGTTTTTTTCTGTTTTGTATTTTTTTCCTCTCTCTTTCTCTCTCTCTCTCTCTCTCTCTCTCTCTCTCTCTCTCTCTCTCTCTCTTAACCCTTCCGAGATCACTTTTATCAATCAAATCAATTTGTTTGTAATCCTAGCATATACATGTGTTTGTTATATTTGTGTGCGTGTGCGTGTGTGTATGTGTGTGTATATATGTGTGACTTTTTTTTTACGTTTTGTTTTTTTTTCCATTGATAAGAACGTCAGGATGATTTTAAAGATTATTTAAGTGTTGCCGAACGTCGTTAATTTATCTTCAACACTAACACAAAGTTCTCGAAAGACATTGATGTAAGTACTCATCCTCGTGCTTTCTTCCCAACAGCTTCGCGGCTTAGCACGCAATTTAACGAGTTACCAGTCGAGCCACAATAACGAAGTTTGACAAGCGAGGCCAGGAAAGGCGTGCGCTCGTACGACCACTCGTTTTCTCCCTCTTCTCTTCTCTTCTCTTCTCTTCTCTTCTCTGATCTTCTCTTCTCTCTTCTCTTCTCGTCTCCTCTCTTCTCTTATGAGAATCGTAAAGGCGGCCCGATGAGAACGCAAAAGAGAGGAGATCCGCGAAGGTAGCTGAGAAAAATTAGCATGCTAATTCGCCCTCCGTCGTGGCTGACTCGTAAACTTCGGTAATTAACGCTTCTCCCTCTTTACGCCTCGATCTTCGTCGCATCAAAATTCTATGGAAAATATACTCGTGTAGACTTCGATCTTTCACTCTAATCATTACTATTATTATTATTATTTTTTTTTTTACTTAGTAATATTATTATTATTATTATTATTATTATTATTATTATTATTATTATTATTATTATTATTATTATTATTTATTCGCAATGGTTTACAGACTAATATAAATAGGCTATATCAAAGTTGTTTCTATTAGTATAGTTGTCATAGAAATTTTTTCAAATTGGTCTATTATTATTGCGTTTAGTATTACCGTCTTTTATATCTATAAATGAGTTCAAGATAATAAGTCAAAGTACGTTTAGGCTTCGCTGATTTTATTATTGTTACTGATATTGATGAATTGGATCTACTATTGTAACTTCGTTTTGCTTTCATATTCTACTAATATTTTGAGCTAGTGGTCTTTATATATATATATATAAATATGAATACTTGATTTCAATGTTATAGAGTCATTAAGTATTTATTACATCGATAAGATATGTTGTTTTATTTATTTCATTTGTTATTAGTGTGATTTGCAATTTATTAGCATCGATTGACATGTCTATTAGCACGATATTGTCTCAGTTTATTATTATTATTATTATTATTATATTATTATTATTATTATTATTATTATTATTATTATTATTTTTATTATTTTTATTTTTATAATCATGCTCGTTGTTAGAAACTTAAGCTCGTATTTTTTGGCTTTTACGAGTTGCACGACTTTTGAGCTTGTTACAATTTGTCGTTGGCGTTTATCTCCGGCTGCCGGCCCTTTTTACGACTTTCTTCTTTTCCTCGAAAGTAAGAAAAAGAAGAAAAGAAAAAGAAGAAGAAGAAGAAGAAGAAGAGAGGGCGTCAGGAAGAACGAAGAGGTCCTTTTGATGGCCGTAGTAGTCGGTGTGCTGGTAATGAGGAGCCTGGGATCCTTTCAAGGATGCTTTCTATAGAGCAGCCCGTCGGGATTTGATAATTACAAGGATTATTTCGGATTTTAAAAGGCTACGGCAGCCGCACGGCCCTTATCGCCAGACCGCGAGAAAATTTTAAATCTGCTCATTAACCGTGCCGACCTCTGTGATTTTTCCTTTCTGCTTTGCCAAGTAACCGGGTATGTATTTCGCGTTTTTCGCGAACTAACTTTAACGCTTCGATATCTCACTCGAATTTTTCGTGGTCTCCAATCGTCGTCATCCATTCTGGTATTGTGTCGTTTCTCATAATTGGTGCTTGATTAAGAAAGACTCGTGCCAGTACCACAAGTCGTTGGATGAAAAAAAAAAAAAACAAGAATGAAGAAATATGAAAAAGGAAAGAGAGAAAGAGAGAGGAAGAGAGGGAGGAAATAATAAGCTTTTTACACAGGAACAGAAGTGGAATGCGTATACTCGATAAAGGAGGGAAAGGGAAAGAAAAGGAGAATAATATAATATAAAAGAGGATTTTTTTTTTTTTTTTTTTTTTTTTTTTTTCAGTAAAAAAGAAGTTTGAGTTAAAACGTTAACGCGGTTATAACCCTCCCCCTTCGCTTCCCCCTATAAATCTATGTAATATGAATTTTAATATACACACGTATCTCTACTTTCTTTCTTTTCATTTTCTTTCTTTTTTTTTTTTCGAATTTTTATTACATCATATCGTCTTAAATTGAATTGTTACATATCTTGGTGATCGTTTCGAATCAAATAACATCCATACTTAGTACAAGAAATTAATATAAATTATTTTATTAATTATTAATATAAATTAATGCATAAAAGAGAAATTTATTTATGAGAAATATTAAAACGTATTCTAATCATTTTTTCTTGCCTTTTTCAATAATTACACTTATGGGATTTTCATAATCCTCGATAGAACAACAATTATAAATTAAAAAGGGGGACAAGACGTTATTAAGGTATTGGAATCGTAAGGAATAACTCATCGAACATCTCGTTATAATCAGTTGATCGCGAGCCGCCACCAATCGAGTCGAGTGCTCGTCTTAACGAAAATAATTGGCCGTCGTTAAGAGCTTAAGGTAGCTCCTCTCGCATTACCACCCGATATTTCTCTCTCTCTCTCTCTCTCTCTCTCTCTCTCATTCTCTATATTCGTCAATGAGTCCGTCTCCGTTTCATTCACCCTCTTACAACAACGTTGAATCTTCGGTGAAAATATTGTTGATGGGTTATTAAATTAAACGATTTTTCTTATTGTACTCGGGGTACGTTAGGTATCCGCTATTTCGGGGTTGAACTCGTCGTCGCATCTTTTTCTACGTTCGTCCCGTGGGGCACTTCTGGTGTACTGTAACGCGCAAAGGGTCGTACCATAGCAACCCCCATACAGTAATTATGCTTTTCTTTTTATGTCCGCGTCATTTCATTGGCCCCGATATAATAAGGCATTGTTGTCTAGTCGTTGGATATAGGGACGAACCAAGGCTTCTCTCTCTCTCTCTCTCTCTCTCTCTCTCTCTCTCTCTCTCTCTTTCTATCTATCTCTGACTCTTTTTATCTCTTTCATTCTTTTTATTTTGATTTCATCGCGGATCAACGGAACCTAATTAGATTCTTTCGCCGGATCCGTCGATTTTCTTAAAAGTAGCCTCCTCGTAATCGTAATCTCGGAATAACGATTCCTTATCGTGATTGATTCATTACGAGAGCCAATTCTCTTCCAACGATATCAAGTGGATTTAATGTATCATTAGAGAAAAAAATCGAGAGGAAAAAAATAAAAATAATCCGTGAAAAATATCTTCGAAATGTATACTTCAAATTTACGTTCGTAGAGTTTGATCTGTGATTCTCTAACTTTACCACCTTTAGTATATGTTTGAACTAGTCTTTACATACTAATACAAAACGTATACATATATATATATATATATAGACATACATATATAGGTAGGTACTACTAATATGGAGACAACACCACGCCCACCCATCGAGATAAAAGTAAGCATTCGTCAGGTTTTGCAATCATATGGAAATAAGGTGCTAAGTAAGAGTTAAGGCGAGCGTGTTTACTCAAGTGGCGCCAGTCTCGACGTTCGTCTTTCTTCCATTCTTTTCGAGTCAACTTGGTTCCTCGTTCTCTCTTCCTCGTTGACTATCTTTATTTCTTTCTTTCATTCTTCTTTCCTTTCTTCCTTCCTTCCTTTCTGTCGTTTTTTCTTTCTTTCTTTCTTTCTTTCTTTCTTTCTACTTCCTTTCTTCTTCTTTCTTATAAACGTTCGTTTGTATCGTAACATAATAGACACGGGTGAGCCAACTTTCGTAAGTATACAAGCCACGGATGCATGTAACGGAACATTAAGAGTTTGATTTTCAAAGATTTATTTGTTCACGGTGTCTTCGAATACTCCTTTTTACTGATTTTACTTCACATTATTCGAAATCCCATCGATCCTCTTTTCTTTTCTCTTATTTTTTTATTTGTTCTGTTCCTCTCTCTCTATCTCTCTCTGTCTCTCTCTCTCTTTCTTTCTTTCTTCTTTCCTTTTTTCTCCCTATTCAAGATATTTGAGATCAAAAAGATTTCTACTTTTTTCTTTTTTCTTTTTTTCTTTTTTTTTTCTTTTTTACGAAAGAAAGAGTTTTTACGGAAATAGGATAGGAAAGGGTCGATATTTGGGTTAAAATCTCTCCCGCGTCGATTCTACGTCACTCGGCGTCGCATCGTCGACTAGTTTTCTCTCTTTCTTTCTCTCTCTCTCTTTATCTCTTTCTCTTTCTCTCTTTTTCGCGGTCTTCACGAAAGACGCAATAAACCCGCGAACTCTCTCACTCTCGGAAACTCTATTTTAATTTCCCAGTCCCCTGGATATCTTTTGAACGTTCCGGGAGGAAAGACCACACAGTGAAAAAGTCGAACTTTGGCGAGAGTCTCTTTATTTCCTCTCTCTCTCTCTTGTTCTCTCTCTCTCTCTCTCCCTCTTTCTCTCTATTTCGCTCTCTTGCTCTTTGAATACAGAAGCTCCTCTCACTATTAATATTAAAGCGTAGGGGAGTTAGAGGAGGAGACAAAACGTCGTCATTATTGAACAACAATCACGTCGCCGCCATTATTGAACAATCAACCAGAACCGTGCTCGAATAGGTAGTAAAGACAATGATTAGATTTACAAGTTAGAGAGTGAGAGAGTGAAGGAGAGAGAGAGAGAGAGAGAGAGAAATTTTAACTATATCGACAAGCTTCGCTTCTCTAGTCGTAGATTTCGATTAGATCGCAATACGCCGTTTGGAGTGCACTTAATGTGAATTCTATGATGAGGATAATATCGTCTCTATTGCACACAAATTCTCTCTCTCTCTCTCTCTCTCTCTCGATGATTGTCATTTAGTAGAAAGAGAAGAGGACTCCTTTCAAAGGATATTACATAAGGTGCACGTTCTAGGGGTGTCTGACAAGTCTCTTATCCAATTCTCGATTGGTCTGTGAACTTGATAACAACTTTATATTTTTAGATATATCATCGCATTTAAATTACACTTTATTTAATTTAACTTTCATATCTCGTATAGATATTTCCACGTTTACGTTAATAATTTTTTAGCGTTTAATAAATAGATAGATAGATAGATAGATAGATAGATAGATAGATAAAAAAAAACAAAGATAGATATTGATAGGTGTCCGTCTGTACGTGAAAATTCTTGAAGACGAGAGATATACACGAAGATCCCATGATGATAAATTTGAAAAAATCACTTTATACAATGCGAGATCTGAGTTAAAAAAAAAAAAAAAGAAAAAGAAAAAGGAAAACGAAAAAAGACGAAAAGTAGAAGAGAATGGAAGAAGTCCCTTCAATATACTCGAGTAGTCGGTATAAAGGATATCTCTTTCTCGTCGTACTAAATATAAGTGCTACGAGTAAAGAAGGACGGCGGGCTTAAAACATTTTTATTCGAATCCCCTCTCCTTCCCTGATGGAAGGACGAAAAAGCGAGAGGCGGAGAGAGAGAGAAAGAGAGAGAAAGAGAGATAGGTGTATCAAGGAAAGGAGAGAAAAAAGGGTGGTAAGGTGGGGGTAGGTGAAGGTGTCCCGAAGTTTTTCGGGGTGGTTGTTGGATATAATCACCGCAGTACCCTTCTTACCCTTCTCCTTTCTTCATCTTTTTCTTTTCCTTCTCCTTCTTCTCTTTCTCCTTCTTCATCGTCTTCTTAAGCAACCCTCTCTCTCTCTCTCTCTCTTTCCCTCCCTCCCTCCCTCCCTCCCTCCTTCCATCTCGTATTTCGTCTCACCGCATTGTCCCTTTCAGTCCCTTCGGGATTGCGGGGCCAACACGGCGAGATATCGGATCAATTTTTTAAGCCGAGGGTGCCGAGACTTTACACTCCTTGAAAGACGACATCGACGACGACGACGACGACGATGACGACGACGGCAACGACGACGACAAGGACGAGGACAACGATGGAAAAGTTAGGGTGTAACAGCGTGCCTTCGCGAAAGCTCTCGGGGGTTGATTCGAAAGAAAGAGAGAGAGGGAGAGAGATAGAAAGAAAGGAAGAAAGAAAGAAAGGGAGAAAAATGATGATCGAGAGAAAGAAAGAGAGAGAGAGAGAGAGAGAGAGAGAGAGAGAGAAATAGACCGAGGGTGAAATCAAGCCGCGAAGAAAATTAAAACGAGGAACCGAAGGATCTTGAAAGGATCACGCGAACATCCTGCTCGCGCATTTCCCAACACTTTCGTCCGAACCCTCTTTCTCTCTCTCTCTCTCTCTCTCTCTCTTTTTCTCTTTGTCAACAAAGTACTAACCTACGGTTCTTTCTCTGTTTCTCTATGTCTTCTGAACCTTTTTTCCAGGTTGGAGTTTCTACGCAATGTTAAAAAGAAAGAGAATGTCGTGATTGCTCGGGCCTCTTCTCCTTCGACTTTTCACCGACCCCACTCTCATTCTCTCATTCTCTCTCTTTCTTCTTATCCTCATCCTCTTCCGCGTTGGTCCATTGTAGTAACTCTCCTCCAATTTCCATAACGAGAAACTCCGCGACGAGTGGATCCTTCTAAGTTTTTCGAATTATTAAATCATTTCCAAGAGCATGATCCTAACATGAGTATAAATGAAAGAATTTTTCAATTTTTATAGAGTATCATTAAAAACGTGCTTTGTTTTTCTTAAATTTTCGTTTGAACTATTGGATATTATATATTTTTTTTTTTTTTAGAAGCGCATTACGTACCATGTTAAGGAACATGAAAGAGTAAAACAAGGAAGAAAGAAAGAGAGAGAGAAAGAGAGAGAGATAATAAAATAAAGACGATGAAGGTATAGGAAGGATAAAAGGTAAACGATCGAATTTTTGACTGGTATTCACAAGTCTCACGGCAACGGGTGAGCTTCGTAAATCGCTTCATTTCCTAGTCGAGGATTATAACGCCCTCGACCACCAATAATAAAATAAATCACAGCCTCGTAAAGGCATCCGTCATGCCGGTGAACTCTCTCCTCTTGTATATATATACAGGGTGTCTCGTTTATCTCGAAAAATTGGAATATATCGTGAGGGATTGAACTTTAGTGAAAATATTTCTTTACAAATTTCTTTGATATAAAGTTTGTAAATATTTATTGTGTATATAAATATATATTAAGTGTATGTAATTACATTGATATCAAGTGTATATTATACAGAACAGTACATTTTACTGCGTTACATGGAGTTCACTCATCCACCGGACATACGGCACAAAGAACAACACACAGTGAACTAAGCTTCGTTCAGCAACCTGCCTCGAAAAGTCCTTTATTGGAGCATATCACCTGTTTGGCTGTCATCATTTCTCGAAAAGATCATCTGTAATCTGCCATGATAAAGTTATTGTGAAAAAATCATCACATACAGTAACCATACAAGTGATTCAAGTATTCTGCTAGTATCGAAGAGCATGACGAGGATTAAACGTGCCCTGGCTTACAATCATTGCACTTAGCTTATGAAACTTATATATTATATTATTGTATTTATATTAATTGTAATTATTTATTATTGTATTATATTGTATATAATTATATATATTATATTAATTATATATTATTGTATTATATTGTATTATAATTTATATGATTAAATTATTATAAACATAATTAGAAAATGTAATGTATTTTGTAAACATACCTAATTAAAATGATAAGAAATATTTATTATAATAAAACTTCAATGTGTTCTTTTTTAATTCCAATTATTATATCAATTATTTCCCTACATTCCAAATTGATCTGTATAGAATAAATATATATATATAATAAAACGATTTCGCTTGCCATCTCTTCGTGCATAATACGATCCTTTTACAAAATTCAATTTACAAGAACAATTGTTCTGTTCTCTAGAATTTGAAATTTCGAACAAAAGAGTATAACTTACCAGAAAGTGGCAAGATTTTATGTGCCACTTCTTCGTGCATCATGTAATCCTGTTACAAAATTCAATTTATGGGAAAAAATTTTCTGTTCTCTAGAATTTGAAATTTCGAATAGGAGAATATAACTTACCAGGAGCATATCATATGGTCCTAATACGAATTCAGATTTGCTGGATGTTGTTCACTTTGTTCAACATTTGAAATAAAAAGGTGTATTTTTTTTTATTATTTTTTTTTTTTTTTGATAAAGAAAATAATGGTATAATTTAATTGAAAACACATAGGGTTTCATTTTAAATTAAATCTCTTTATTTTTATTTTTCTTAATATATAGTAAATATATTGTACTTAATGATTGTACAAATATTTATTTTATTATATAAATAACGGTACAATTTAATATTGCAGTAAACAAAGGACGAACTTCTTATCTCCTTATATTATTCTCAAATAATCGGCTTAAAACAGTAAAGGAAATTTATTTTACAAGAAGTTTGGTTTTCCTTTATAACCTACAATGGAACAGCCGGCGATCAGCGATACACAGGATTATACTCTTTATATACTTATAAATTTATATAATTTATTATATAAGTATATAATATTATTATATACTTATATAATTTATAACATATTACGATAATAAATGATCTCGTATGACACGTTATTGAATATATTTCCACAAATGTTATCCAAATATGAGAAATAGAATATATAGTTCGATTGAAAAATATAATATGAGTTTGACTTGGAAATTAATTTCCATTTATCGATTTGTCAAAAGAAATATTAAAACCAATATGATGTGTCCCCTTATGTCAAACAAATCCGTAAAAAAAAAAAAAAGAATTATTCTCGTATATATTCAATTCCTCACAATACATTCCAATTTTTCGAGTTAAACGAGAACACCCTGTATATCCATGGTATCTCTGTAGGTAATTGTGTGTATATATATTTGTATGTATGAACTTATACTGGCACCAATACGATCGTACGAGAGTGACGGCATTGCGGTTGTAATATAGTTTAGTGCTAACGCACGAATGCTTAGGCGGATGCTGCGCCATAGTAGTGGACCAAAGTACGCGGGGGCTATATTTCTTTATTTAATGCTGGTAGTAACGCGCCGCGATGGCAAATCCGTTTTATTCTTACGCTGAGTCAGCTCGCGAAACGAGGTAGGAGAGAAAAAGATAGAGAGAAAGGGAGAGAGAGAGAGAAAGAGGAAAAAGATGCTGACTTTCTTCGAGGAGAATCACGCAACTTATTTTCTATGATTTTATCTTCGATATTCTTCGATAACGAGTTTAAATAATTTTGTTCTTAAATTTGAATTAAAAGATTATATATAAATATGCCTACAAATATAAATATTTTTAAAAATTAATGAAATATTTTTAGAAAGAGGGATATATTCTATCTTTCTCTCTCTCTCTCTTACTCTTTCTCTCTTCATTATTTTATTTAACTTATATTATAATCAAATGACGGATATACAAATGCTAGATATACACATGTAAATTTCATATAAATAAAATCGGTCAGAATTAATAGTCGCGTCGAGTGTAATTCACTTCAATCGAAACATCGAACGAAACAAAATTCGAGTGCAGTCGTTTGGAATCATCGTCGTTGAAAGCACGTGATTACAGCGGTTCCAATAAATTTACTGTACTCGTTACAGCCGACTACATTTAACGATCGGTTTGACCCAATTACACAAAAAAGGGAAAGAAAACAAAAGAGAGAGAAAGAGAGAGAAAAAAAAATACATTACTCGTAAAAAGGTCGTTTTTCGATACGAACAACAACGAATTGTTCCAGTGACCCTTTCTTTTGAAGCTCAAACTTGCACGTTCGAGTTAGAATCATTTTTGTATATCCTCTTTACTTTTCTTTTTCTTTCTCTTTCTTTCCTCCTTTTCCTTTAGCGAACATCGAAAGAAATTGACGATATAAAACGGTCGTCTCTTTTACGATGAGCGCGTGTGTGCAAATTCACGGAGGAACCAATAAAAAGAGGAAATAATAACACAAAGCGGGGGTGAGGCACCCTTCGACCAAAAAAAAAGAAGAAAGAGAGAGAGAGAGAGAGAGATCTGTTTGGAATTGTTTGCATTTACGGAGCATATTTTTACGATATTTATTTGCCGGCTCGCAAGAACGACGTTGAGAGAGTTCGACTGTCAGACGCAGCAACGGCGGTAGTAGCAGCTGAACGGGCAAAGAGAAAGAGAAAGAGAGAGAGAGAGAGAAAGAGAGAAAGAGAGTGAAAAGGGAGGAAGGGATCTTCTCACTTTCTTTCTTGGCAGTTCGATCCTTACGACGAGCCTTACGACGCGGAGAAAATCGTAAAAGGGTGTACGGAGTCAGCGAGTAGAACGGCAGCGAGCGAGAACGTCGCTCGATATAAAATGCAGAGGTACGATAAAACGAAGCCGGTAGCTCTCGAGTTATCGTCGATTAGAGCCACGATGGAATAGCCTCGATTTCGTTTTACTTTGCGAGAGAGAAGAAAAAGAGAGAGAGAGAAAGAGAGAGAGAGAGCGAGAGAGAGGGAGGAACAAGATGGTGGTTCTCTCAAGTCCGAGGAAGTGGAAAGTAAATGCCAGTGTATATTCGAGAAACGCCTACGAATATCGTCTCTTCGACACTCTCCATATCCTGTCAAGTTTGAGATAAAGTCGAAAGAGAGAGATAGAGAGAAAGAAAGAAAGAAAGATAGAGAGAGAGAGAGAGAGAGAGAGAGAGAGAAAGAGAGAAAGAATAATCTTCTTTTTCGTCGTCTTCTTCTTCTACTTTCGACGTTAAACTCGATCTACGAGGACGGGTATATATTTTACTTTTCACGATGCCGCAAACGAGGTGGAAAGTTAAAAGGCCGAAGAAGGTGTGTATAAGTGCCAGTGGTAAAAAGGGACGAAGGACGATGAAAATTCAGTACGATGAAAGGACCAACGTTGCTCTCTCTCTCTCTCTCTCTCTCTCTCTCTCTCTCTCTTTCTCTTTCTCTTTTTCTATCTTTCGTCGTAGTAAGTGATAACCACCGAGATAAATATTATATGTTCGTCGAAATAAAAAAGAAGACCGTAAAATCGGCCACAAGCGGCAACAACTTATTGCCAGTTTTACTCTCTCTCTCTCTCTCTCTCTCTCTCTCTCTCTTTCTCTCTCTCTCTTTCTCTCTCTCTCTCTTCTTTTTTTTTTACTCTTTCGTCGATTCCGATCTACGTAGGGTGTTAAAGGATGCCCGTGAAAATCGAATGTGAAGAGGAAATTAGCTCGCTAAAGGTGCCTTTCTATGGGGATAGCCGACTGTAAAGATAAAGGCGACGCGAGAAACGACAAGAATTTCTCGTAGGTTCTACGATATAAAATAAAAACTCGGCCATCTTCGTGTATTCACTGCCTTAGGTTTATTCGAAGCATAAGTTTTCTTTTTCGTTCCCCCTTTTTAAGGATAGAAGAAGAGGTTTTTTTTCTTTCTTTTTATTTTTCTCTTTTTTTTTTTTTTTTTTTTTTACGAAAAACTCATAGCTTCGGGGTTAAGACGCGAAGGAGAAGTAAAAGAAAAGAGAGGGATATGCCTTCGACTTTCTCTTTATTATCGAGAAGTAAGAGAGAGAAAGAGAGAGGGAGCCATTGAAGAAGAAAACATAGAGAGAGAGAGAGAGAAAGAAAGAGAGTGAGAGAGGAAAAGTCGATCGCTTTTTCGTCTCGTTTACAACCGCGAATGCAAATGGAAAACCGTATCCGGTATGGTTCGCCGCTCCGTTTGACTTTCTCTTTTAAGGAGAATACCACCCCTATCGCTTACTTAACTACCATGGCAGAAATAATAAAATGCAGATTTCCATTTGAATCTGTATACTTAAAAATTTTCTACTTTCTTTCTCTCTTTTTTTTTCTTTTTTTTGCCACTAATCACGTATCTCGACGTATAAATATATATATATAAATACGACAAGAAGAGTTTCTTTATTTTTATTTTCTTTTTTCTTTTTGTAAGATTGATATTATGATATCCTCGTAAGATCGAATATTCCTTACGATTAATCGATCACGCGTCGATCATATTCCATCCGATTAATTTTCATCCTTAAACATATCCCGTTAAACGTATATATTCTGTTCCTAACAGTTAATGTTTCACATTGAAAGCCTTCATAAAATGTTTCGCTGAAGGATAGATATTATATGATTTGGAAATAATTCGTCTAAAGGGGGAATTTGATTTGATCTTCGTTTTGTCGTATAGACAACGTTAAGATTTTTCGCGAACCGAATCAATAACGCGACATCGATCGTGAAGAAAATAATGAAAAAAAAAAAAAAAAAAAAAAATAGAAAATAAATAAATAAAAAGAGAGAGAGAGAGAGATGAAAAACGGAAGTCGTGTAAAATCTCTCTTACTTTCTCCAACGGTTATATTTACGAAGGTTTACGAAGGGCTTTTCCGAATGCATTGTCGTCACGGTGCGAATCGTTCGTTTTCGTCGTTTTCGTCGCGCATCTTCGCCCGAGAGAAATTGCACGCGAAGAGAAAGGAAGAACGAGATAGAAAAGAACCGAATGAGGGAAAGAGATAGCGAGAGCGAAGAGAGAAAAACGCGTCGCCCGGCCTCCGGGCATTAGCAGTGATATTTTATTCATGAAGCACCTTATATACACGCGCGCGGGTGCCTAACCCAAACCCAAGTGCAATGCGAGAGCTACTAAATAAAACATCCATACGCGCCTCACCCATAAATTTCTACACGGCTGATAGATTTACAAGCCGCCCTTGCCGAACTGATATTTAAATTAGTCCAACTACGTCGAGAGAGTAGGAAAGGAGGAAAATAGAGAGAGAGAGAGAGGGAGAGAGAAAGAGAGAGAGAGAGAAAGAGTGGGGTGGGGGTGGGTGGGAGAGAAGGGGTCGCTTGGTTCGCTGCGGGTGGTATATATGCCACCACCACCCACCCTTTTTCAGTTTACGCGGAAAAACGCACTGGAGAAAATATGCTCCTAGCGAGAGTTCATCGTGTTTTTCACCGGTAGAAATTTATTTATTTTTTTTTTTTTTGTTCTTTTCTTAGTCGGAGACAGAAAGAGAGGAAGAAAGAGATAGTTAGGAGGAGAAAATACATGGACGTGTCTTTTATATCTTTTGTTCATATGAAACAAATCGAATCTCTTTGTTTCTCTCGATACCTCATACATATGTCGATGTGAAGGAAATAATATTATCCGCGACTTTTTCCCCATTTGAGAGAATTTTTGATCGCAATTAACGGGATTAAAAAAAAATATATATATATATATATATATAAAAGAAACAAGATCGTCAATAAAACAGCTTGCCATTTTCTGTCTTTCTCTCTTTCTCTCTCTCTCTTTCTTGATTTATCACATTTCGATAGAGAGAAAATACCATCGTTGATTTCAGATCCTCTTAAGAGATGGATTCGAGTTATTAAAATTAACGGGATTAAAATATATGAGAAACGAGGTCGAGTGAAAAAAAGGGCTTGTCCTTTTCCTCTCAGCGATCCACTCGTTCTATATATATATATATATATATATATATATATATATATATACCTAACAACGCTTCATAATTCATCAAAATCGTTGTGGTAGCTCCTGCTGCGTTATTCCGCAACCCTCCAGTCGGTAACATCTTCAGAACAACCACCCAGTTGCTGTTAGTAGGCCACTGGCCTACTTACTAAAGGAACGGGGTTGAAAAGACAAGAAGAATTAACTGCAGCATACCCCTCTGCTTGTCGGTTTTTTTCTAAGGGCCTTTGCTGTTGCTACTGATCTTGCTGTTGCTGTTGGTATTGCTGTTGCCGTTACCGTTCCTATTAATGGTGTCGCTCTTGTTACTGCTGCTGCTGCTGCTGCTACTGCTGCTGTTACCGCTTCTTGAAACATACGAGTTTCATGCTATGAGGGAGTAAATAATGAACGAAGGGATGATACGTTTCTGAGGAACCGAGGGTAACTTTAGTAGGTCAATACCTTGCTCGCGAGCCTCTTCTTCTTCTCCTTCATCTTCTTTTAATTTTGAAACATTCCAGAGAACAGAGAAAAATAGAAAGGGAACAAGACTTGTCATCTATTCGAATATACTTCTTTTCTTTTCCATTTTCTTTTTACAATCAAATCTGTTCAATTTCATTGAAACATTAGAAAAAAAAAAAGAAAAAAAACAAGAATGTAACGAAAGTACAATACTATTGGATTTCTATATACATCGAATGCTATTTAATTTCATGATTACATTGAATGATTACATTACAAGATAATATCTAATTATATAGTATGTGCAGTATATAAAACAAAAAAAAAACAAGTAAAAGAAGAAGAAAAAGAAAGAAAGAATTACACAGAGAAGAAATTAAACGAAGAAGTAAAAATATTCGATATAAAAAGATAAGAATAAAAAAAGTGAAAAAAAGATAGATCAAAGACGATAAAAAAGACGAATAAAAACATAAAAGGATTGATGATATTCTATGACACGAGTTCTGTGATAAAAAAAGATTTTTGATTCGAAAAGAAGAAAATTTCTATATCAATCGTGATATCCTTTTATCATTAGAAAAAGTATCAACTGGAGCATATATACATCAATCCGTAGATACATATATATATATATATATATATATATATATATATATATATATATATATATATAAATAAATCGATCTTCCTGGGCGAGGATCCAAGGAGACGTAATATTTATTTAGAACTATATATATATATACGTATATACAATGAATCGAGAAGAATTACTATACTGTTGGATACGAAGATAGGATGAGGATTGTCGTTCGTTCTCGATGATTTCCTTCGATCGGACGTTACGTCGCTGGTTTTACGACTACGCGGCGCATTCTAGAGAAAGAGAGATGTAGGAGAGATGAGGTAACGGAGGTGATGGGTGGAGAGAGTTGAAAAGAGAAAAGAGAAAAAAAGAGAAAGAGAGAGAGAGATAGAGAGAACGGCTTTACGCGTGGAATATGCTAAACCGAGATCCGCGGAAACTCAGACCACGTTTCCTCTCCATGCAAATGGCTGGAAGGTCTAATGACGATCCCATGCCGTGGGCGCAAATCGACGGGACCAATTTTTCCTTCATTCTTATTCTCCTTTCTCTCTCCTCTCTCTCTCTCTCTCTCTCTCTCTCTCTCTTTTTATCACGCGAGACCATTGCACCCTCCTTTCTGTACCACCCTTCTCATCCTCCATCTCTCTCTCTCTCTCTCTCTCTCTCTCTCTCTCTCTCTTTCTCTTTTACTCTCTCGGTAATGGTACATATCGGTGCAGGCATTCGAATGCAAAGCGAGTCGTATCACTTTGCAAAAAAGAGAATGAAAAAGAGAGAGAGAGAGAGAGAGAGAGAGAGAGAGAGAAAGAGAGAGAGAGAGAGAAAGATTTTCTCTCAGTTCTTTCAGCTGAGAACGGATAGTGTATTTTACTCGTCGTGAAGTCAAGTGCGAAAGAGACAACAACAACGGAGACAAGAAAGGGAATTCCTAGGACACAAGGGTTCAACGAGGCGTCGTTGATCTTTCCTGTATCGATAAACTTCTTCGTCTTTTTCTTATTTTTCTTCTTCTTTTTCTTCTTCTTTTTCTTTTTCTTCTCCTTCTTTCTTTTTTTTTGTCAACCCCTCCTTCACCTACATTTTTTCTTTTCTTTCTATCTTTTGTCTCTCTCTCTCTCTCTCTCTCTCTGTCTCTCTTCCGAAAGATCGTCGATCGAAGTTTTGTTTAGGGAATCCTCGGTTTACCTGTGAAATTAAATAAGGCTCAAAGAGTGACAGAGGATAAAAGTATCGTGTAACTTTCCACCCGGAAGAGATCATCGTGAATTGGTAGAAGGGTGTCCGATATAAAGAGGGTCCGACTAAAGTGTTGCGATTTCGTGACAATACTCGATAAACCTACATTGTTTTCTTATCTCCTGATGGTCTAGGAATGCGTGACGAAAAAAAGAAAAAAAAAAGAAAACAAAAAAAAGAGGAAAAGGAAAGATAGAAAAAACAGAGGACGTCAGAAAGATATATAGATAGATAGATAGATAGAGAGAGAGAGAGAGAGAGAGAGAGAGAGAGAGAGAAGGAATAATAGAAAGAGGAGGAAGAAATAGGCCAGAGAAGAATTAACGACACGAAATACTTTTTCCTTTTCCTCGAGTAAATAAATGTCTTGATTCATTTAATGTTAGCCTCGTTCATTTATTTAGTCCGATATTGAGGGGAAATTGGGTCAAATGGGGAGATTATGTTCGTTCACTCGGCGACACCGACGTATGTCTCGAACGCACGAATCACGATCGAGTAGACGACAAATAACAGCGAAAAGGGAGGTGTGGGAAGTGAACGCGAAAAAAAAACGAAGGAAAAAAAAACGAAAGAAAGAAGGAAGGAAGGAAGGAAGGAAAAAGGTTCGTCGTGTTTTCGTTGGAGAAGTGGTGAAGAAACGTAAGGAAGACTTAAGAAGAGGACTACACATAGTCTCTATCACGGAGGGTGTGGGAGGTGAGTGATGATGATGTGGTGGTAGCGGGAAGTGAGTAGTAGTGATGGGTAGGAGGAGTAGCTAAACTATAAGGACGTAATCTTACACCTCTCTCTCTCTCTCTCTCTCTCTCTCTTTCTTTCTTTCTCTGTTGGAGGCTTTGCTCTCTTGCGAGAGGTCACGTTCTCTTATTTTCGCCTGTTTGCCCTCTCTTTATTACGTGTAACGAAGAACCAAGCACAGAGTTGCTTGGAAACCCGACACATCCGATCCGTCGCGCGTGCGATGTTCCTTCTTTTCGAAGGAGAAGGAGGAGGAGGAGGAGGAGGAATAGTAGATGGAGAATGAAAAGAGAAAAAAGAAAAGGAGGAAAAAAGAGGAAAAAGCCAAAAAGAAATGGATCCTCTTTGATGAGAGTAGATACAAGTTCGGGAGATTCTGTAGGGCTCTCGTACTCCGTCTTCTTTCTCCTCCTTCTCTTACTCCTTCTTTCACCTCCTCCTCCTCCTCCTCCTCTTTCTCCTCTTCCTTTCTATTCCTCTTACTCGCGTCGAGAAGGGACCAAGAGCGTCCTTCGCTGTTGGGGGAACCTCTCGAATAATCTCACGTCGGCAAAAACGATCGCTCGCGCTGTTCCGTCTTGCTTTGACTGCAAATACGATCGACGTTGTTGAGGAACGACCACCTCCTTCTCTTTCCTCCTTCTCCTCTCCTCTCCTATCTCTCTCTCTCTCTCTCTCTCTCTCTCTCTCTCTCTCTCTCTCTCTGTCTCTCTCTGTCTCTCTCTGTCTCTCTCTGTCTCTACATACACGCATAGTGAAAAAGATAAAGATAAAGAAAGTCTTTTATGTACACGATGCACGTGTATTATCCAATTTTTATTCTGAAACACTTTTGTTTACTTTACGTTTATATATTTACATATAGAGAAAATTTATTATAGTATATATATATATATGCGTGCATGTAATGTGTGTGTGTGTGTGTATATTAATATATGACATATACTTATGCATATTAAATATTATACGAATATAGGAGAGAAGAATTTTGTACAAACATGAAACAGACATCTCTGTTTTGGCGAGACATCCAAATTGAAAATACATTGTGTGGTAGTCGTAATTGGAGGATAGATCGAAGGGATGGGGGGTATAGGGGAGAAGAGAATGGAATAGGGGACGTTGAGTTGACCATGCCAAAACGATACACGCGTCATCCCTTTGAATGCATATACATATACAACAGACTCACATACATATATATATATATATATATATATATATATATATATATACTGCTTTTAATATTTATCGACTAATAAATATAATAATCCATTGGTGTAGCTGAAACGCTAGGCGTTTACGTGCTTTGTTAAACTCAGGAAGCTCCGAAACGTAAACTTGAAACCAAATCCAAACTAACCGAAACGTCTACATGGATATATACCACATCTCCTTTCTCTCTCTCTCTCTCTCTCTCTCTCTCTCTCTCTCTCTCTCTTTCTCTCTCTCCTATTCGATCCTCTAACTGTTATATTCCATGCTCCGTGATTCGTGGGATTTCGTTCGCACGTATTCCATTTGCGTGTTGGTATCTCGTTTATCGCTCGATCCCAACGTGGATGTATTTGTATTATTGTTCTCCTACACGTACCTTACATGTATATGGCTTTATTGGATATATACCGTAGAATATATATATATGTAGAATATACGTAGAATATATATATGTGTGTGTGCGTGTGCGTGTGTGTGTGTGCGTGTGTATGATAGGTGTATATACTACTCTTTTTAATTATCCTTCTCTCCTTCGAAATTCTTTCATTTATATAAACGAAAGAAAATATCTTCGATTCATGAAATCTGACGGATTTTATACACCAACACACTTAACGAATATCTACTTATGTTTCAGGGTATCATTCCTCCTTGCACGAAGTTAGTACGAAGAGATGACCCAACGTAGTAAAGACTTTCGTCGAAGTAAACGGATAGTAGTGGACTGCATCGGGCTTCCACGTGTGCATTGGAAGAAGTTGTATCGTGGATTCATCGAAGAGGAAGAGAAAAAGGTAGGGAGAATCGTATTACAGAACCATTCTCATAGTCTCTACACGTGCATGTATCGTACTATACACAAACACACAAACACGCGCACATACACACATACACACACATATATTCAGAAATTTATATACTTATACGAGTATATTCATACGAGTATCGTCGCGGCAGGATTCTCTCTATACGTGGATGATAATACACCAATGCCGACGTTGGTTTGGATGTGTCACGGAATCGTAAACCGGTAGATATTAAACTTTTACAATCCCAGCTCGTTGGCTGGGTGGTCGGACAAGAGGTTATGATGATTAGATGTAACTCGATAATACGCATGGTGTGTGGTGTGTAGTGATATGGTGGTGGTAGTGATGATGGTAGTAGTGGCCAGAGTGACGCCATTGGTTCTTCCTAGCAACGTTTCTGCCTTTGCAGAATATCGTGCCGCTTTTGATGCCTTTGGTATGTTGTGTTGGCAAAAGTAGTCATAGGAGTGGATTGGGATGTGACGAGTGTGGGTGTGGAATTGGAAGTCTTCGTCGTCCTCGCCGTCGTCATCGTCGTCGTCGTCGTCGTCGTCGTCGTCGTTAAAAGCGCCGTTAAATCGACGAAACCTAAAAATCGTAAAACTTCATCCTCTGCCACCCCTTATCCTGATATGTACCTTCCTAAAATCGTTCGATAACGCTTCCTCCTTTCGTTCAATCTTTTTAATATATACAACAAGTCGAAAATGATATATCCTATATACATAAAAATAACACTAATTCTTCATTATTCGGAATCGTTTTAAGCAAATAATCACACGTGTATTTACATATGTTTAATGGATATCAATGTTTAATTGATGGTTAAATATTGATTTTATTTTCGATAATTATTCGTTCTGATTATACGTCAACACGATCGAAAATTTTTACCAAAATAGAAAGTTGCGTAAGATAACTTATCGGTTATTAGTATCGAATGTTGCAGCAAGAGTATAAAACTCGATTAAAAAAAAAAAAAAAAATTTTTAATTTTAGTTACAGGCTTAAATATAGATTTTGAAGTAATATTAAGAGAAGGAACGTGGAACCGATTGTCGAAACATACGCCGTCGATTTGATATCCAAATCTGTCTCTCTCTCTCTCTCTCTCTCTCTCTCTCTCTCTCTCTCTCTCGTATTTTTATGCCCGACATAAACGTAACGGCGAGTCATAACGTCCGTCACGAGCAAATGGCATTGCATACGCGAGTCTCGTACGTGGCACCCTTCGCATAATAATTCTCCGTATTGTCAAAAGCGAAATACGCTTCGACCACGCATTCGCCGTTATTAACGTTTATACGTTAGCGTAAGATAACGTTCCTCGTGTTTTCGGATACGAAGCAGACAGCAGACAGACGGACAGACAGAGAGAGAGAGAGAGAGAGAGAGAGAGAGAGAAACAGAGAGAGAGAGAGAGAAGGAAAGCTTGTTGTAACGATTCTATCAATGAAATTTGCCAGCAAGAAGGACGCGCTTACAATCCGTAGTTATTGGACGTAATTCGTGATTGGCATTGGTCGTTTCATTCTCTGAACGGGGCTTAGTGCTAATAAATTCGACATATCGAGACTGTTCGAATAAGCGAAGTTTACCACCAACAGCAACACCAGCAATATCAGTAGTAGCAGCAATAGCCTTAGTAACAGTAGCAGAGGTTAGCAATAGCCAGTAGTAGCAGCAGCAGCAGTCGCGCGCGCAGTAGCAATAGAAGCAGAGCATCCTTATACACAACAACCCCTCATCAGGAAAAGCTGCTGGTAGTAGAGCTCAGAGAAGACATAAAGCGGTTTTGCTTCGTCGATTTTATGAATATGCTTTCTCGAAACAGCGGTCGAAGTATCGACGCCGCCAAGGCAGCAGGCACCCCACCCTCTCTTTGCTTTTGAGGAAAAAGAAGTCGCAAGGTTCACTGGTAAAAGAGAAGTACTAGAAAAAGAAAAAATACGGGAGAAAGATGAACAGAGAAAGAAAGACCGAAAAAGAGAGAAAAAGAGAGAGAGAGAGAGAGAGAGAGAGAGAGAAAGAGAGTGCTGTCAGCGGTTGTTGAAAGGCGAACGAACGATATAGGTGGACGATAATTCATCGACTTTCGCGAGAAACAAGGGAAACCTTTTTCCCGATATTCGACGATTCTTCGATGGCCTTAGAAGCGCAAAGTCACTCTCCCCATCCCTTTCTTTTTTCCTTTCTTTCTTCTTTTTCTTCTTTCACTATCTCTCTCTCTCTCTCTCTCTCTCTCTCTCTCTCTCTCTCTCTCTCTCTCTCTCTCTCTCTCTATTCGCAAATCGAATCGAATTGAATCGAATCGAATCGTATCGTACTTATACATATTCCTCAATAATCTCACAGCATTCTGCTTCTCCTTTCTCCGAATCTACGGGCTTTATCGGTGATTTAATGCAAATATAGAAGGGGCCTGAGAAGAAATTGACTTACACCAGAAAGAGAGAGAGAGAGAATGAGAGACAGAGAGAGAGAGAGAGAGAGGAGTCCCAGGGAATTCATTTAGTTCGGCCACGAGCATAATCGAGTTTACCGAGACGACGAAGGCCTGGCCTCCCTTCCTCCTTCCTCTTCTCTTCTCTTTCGGCAAAGTGTTCCTCTCCATTTCGTGAACCGTGACGGGAGCGAAAGAGAAAGCGAGAGGATGCCGAAAATACCTATCGGTATACTTCAAAGGAAGAGGAAAGCCGAAAGCCGACAACGTTGTCGTCGTATTCGTCTTCTCCAAAGCGCGTCACCAGCGGCTTCTTTATCACTATACTATAGTCTCCTTGTCCTTGTTCCAAACGAATATTTCCTCGAAGAAAATTCTCTTTCTCTTTCTCTTTCTTTTACTCTTTCTCCCTTTCTCTTTCTCCGTAGCTCGTGATAGCCTGACAAACTCGTGTTTTATCGCATTATTTATTGCCGCATGCGTTTGAGAGGGAGGGTTGTTGGTTTCAGTCAAGTTAGTAGAAGATAGAGAGAGAAAGACAGAGAGAGAGAGAGAGAGAGAGGATCGTTGCTACTACATACGATTCACCAACGACCCCCTGGCGTTACTTTGCCCACCGAGAATCGCACACATACCTAGATGGAAGAGAATCCACGTTATTGATGGATTCCTCCCTTATGAAATATCTCGGAGCTCGGTACGAATTTATTGCGAGCAGTTCGACCTGCTTTATCTCGTATTGTTCATGATAAAGCCGCAGTGATATCCCCGAGATCTTCCGGACATCTAAAAAGCCCCCGATGAGCCGTTATACGACTCTCTTTTTTCTTTCTTTTTTCTTTTTTCTTCTATGTCTATCCTCTCCTTTTCTATCTCTCTATTTCTGTCTTTCTCTTTATAAACGTTTCTACGATATATACTTTTATATATAAATGCGAGTGTATGTGTATGTATGTGTGTGTGTTATGCATGTGTCCGTATATTTCTATTTCTTTCTTTTTTTAAACGAGTACACGTATTAGTAACGAATAAAAAAATAATTTTTTCTTTTGCATCAATACTTATTTCCTTTCAAGCGATATAGAAAGAGAAAAAGAATTTTTCCATAAAGAAATGAAAAGAATAAAAAAGATAGAGAGAGAGAGAGGTAAATATTTATATTTATGACTGAGCTTTCGAGCGAACTCGATGTCACCTATTCGTTGATACGCAATGAACCCTGCATTCCTCTCTCTCTCTCACTCTCTCTCTCTCTTTTTTCTTTTTCGGTGAGGCAAAAAAAAATCGCATCCACTCGTTTTTTCCGTCGACCGCACTGGAACTATTATCCCATAATTTTTTAACGGCCTTACTCGCTCGCGTTCCCGTCCGTTACTTTACGATTCGAACTTTTATTACACTCGCATGTCGCGCTTTTCGGCGCACTTTTCAGCAAATACGTTTTATGACCTAGCGTTTTCGAACGAGACAGAAAAGAGACGTACAAGAGCAGCAGGACCAACGTTCGTTTGTATATAGGCAAAGTGGAAATCAATTTTTTTTTCTCTTCTTTTTTCTTTTTTCCTCCTTCCTTTCTGTTTTTTTATTATTATTATTTCTTTTTTTTTTTTATAATTTACGTAGATACACGCGCTCGATCAATGAGAATCTCGTAAAGCAAATGCAGCGAAGTTAATTATTTTTCTCTTAAAGAGAAAAGAAAATCATCGTGTGCGTTAGAGAGAAATTAAGCGAATACGACACTAAGAAAGAAAGAAAGAAAGAAAGAGAGAGAGAAAGAGAATATTTATCAAAGAAAATGTTTATAATCGCGTTGGTTCTGGCACGCTTTTTCTCCCGGTCGCTTTGACGATCGTTAAAAGAATTTGCACGCTCTCGTCAGCCGCTCATTCGTCCGTAAAAAAAGAAGAAAACGAGACTTAGAACGAGAAAGAGGGAGAGAGAGAGAGAGAGAGAGAGAGAGAGAGAATATGAGAGTAAGAAGGGGAGAGTGAAGAGGGAGGGAAAAGGAAGGTAGAGGCTACCAGGAACGAGAAACCGCCCTCGTTCTCGTTCGTTTCGTTTTTCCATCGCAAAAATAAAAAAAATATCATTCCGTGAGTCGACTCGTTGTATGCACGTAGAATTCTTCCCTTTTCCATAGATTCCAGTTTAATATTCTTTCTTTCTCTCTCTCTTTCTCTTTTCTCTACCTTTCTTTCCTTCTCTTTATATACAAGTATGCACATATGTACGTACTTACATACTACATATACATATATACGAAACTCCTTTTCTGCAATCGAAGAATTTGGGGCAGGTTGCGGTTCGATGATGCACGCGATGCGGTTGAAACCAAAGGGAAACCTTCTTTTATCCATTGAACCACCACTATCACCATCCTATCCTTTTCGAGGACCTCGTTCTTTCGGTGTACACGTCGAAAGGAGCAAAAAGGTTAATCTTCTTTTCTCGGTACTGTCGTCGATTACGTCTCTGTGTTTTTATTTACAATAAAATAAATGAGTACGACGAACAGACGAACAGACGAACAGACAGACAGACGGTCAGACAGACAGACAGGGAGAAAGAGAAGGGGGAGAAAAAAAGGATCTCAACCACGTTTCAATACGCCAATTACGAATATACCTTACTCGGTGGTATGAAAGACAAATAAGTAAGGCCCCATTGTATTCGTGTCCAAAGATAAATACTCTCTTGCATGCATCAAACTATAAAATAACATAAAAACGATTGATAACGTATATAATATGTACGATAAGTTTTCTAATCCGAAGGATCAAATATAATTTCCATTGAAATTACAACAATCGACTTTTATTGTATACAATATCAATAAGAAAATCAATTATGGTTTATAACTTTTATGGAAAACTATTAAATTTCGTACGTTCCAAGAAATTAAATACTTACTTCGGCATGGTTTCCATGAACGCGAAATAATTATATAGTTGCAAAGTACCATACGCTTTTGGACTCTCCAACATCACCTTTACCAAGAGCAATCGTCGAACCATTGGCAACACCAGCGGCCGTTCAATTACGCAGTCATTAACTCGCGATTGTCTCTTTCGACGACGACGTAACCTCGTTATGCCGACTTGAATCCCGGGCTTGGCAATATTCTACGCGTAGATCTCAACACAGATAGGCTTTTAGCGTATTAGCAGGCACAATGTGACAATGGAACGTAGTCCGTGCGCTACGGGAATAGCAAATGCCGCCACTCTATCCGTTTCCCATACAATTGCCAGCCAACTCCTCCTCCTCCTCCTCCTACACCTCTAACCTACGTCTCTCTTTCTCTCTCTCTCTCTCTCTCTCTCTCTCTCTCTCAGACATATTCTCAAACATACTCTTACTAAATCGCGAATAATCAAGCAAAACACGTATTTCATAAACGTCCATGACAATGATAAAGAAAAGTCATCTTCCTTTCCTAAATCCATGATAAAATCTATGTTCATTATATTTTTCCAAATATTCCTTTAAGTAGTTAAAATTTCTAATTGTTTTATTTTCAACGTTTAATTGATCGATCGAAGAGAGAACATTATTCTTAAGATTGAGATAATCCCAGCAATCAGTCAGATTATATTCCAAATATACGGGAAACACGGTTTATCGAGACGTGTAGGTATGGGAACACCACTCGATGGATATGGGTCGATCGTGCGTATGAAGCCGTCCATATAGCAATAGAGACGGAGATAGAGAGATAGAGAAAGAGAGAGAGAGAGAGAGAGATAGTTTGCGACGGTACCAGTGTCTCCGGTGGATGCGTACGTTGGTCAGAACGTCGGTACATGCGTCGTAAAGTGACGATCGGATCAGGATGCAGGAAATTGGCCGGATACGCGAGCAATGGTCCATGCTGATACAGCCATCGGTATCTCGTGTTAGCGCGAGCCATGGATATCAGCCGAAGTACTCGACCGAACTTTGATCCACCCGCGTAGAGCAAAATCCTCGATAACTCTCTCCCTCTCTCTCTCTCTCTCTCATTTACTTCTCTCTTTCAACGACTCTTTGCTCTTCGTTCGTCCATGATCCATTGTTCTACGAAAGAGAAAGAGATTTTATGCAGTTATCAAAGTTTTATTATTTTTTTTTTCGTTCGGCAACGAATATTCAAAACGAAATTCCTGAATGATCGATCGTAAACAACGGTTAGATAAATACAAAGAGAGAGAGAGAGAGAGAGAGAGAGAGAGAGAGAGAAAGAGAGAGAGAGAGGAAACGAGACGATTTGAGTTCTTCGCCGAGCTTCAATGTCGCGCCATTAACCGTAGAGATAAGCCAGTGGTCGGTGGTCCGGCCAATATTGAATGGTCTGTATAGGTAGTTTGTCCGAAGGGGGTCGAAGGTGGTGGATAGTGAATATGAGAGAAAGAGAGAGAGAGACTGGACTGACTGACTGACTGACTGACTGAGAGAGAGAGAGAGAGAGAGAACGAGAGAAGGGTGGTCGTGCATTAGTGGAACCATTGTGCCTGCTGCCACCCCTCAAATCCATATTACTCGCGTAGTAGTCAGTCAGTGTCCGTTCCTCTCTCCGTCCATCCGTCCGTTTGAATATACATGTATATTCGTGGTGTGGAAGCGTGTATCGGCAAACCAGGGTGGTTGCCTACGCGTTCTATATGCAAACCGCCACGTAATGAGTCCGTCAACCCCCGCTCTGACGTCGTTTGCCGCTATCCTTGCACTTAGCCGACGCCCGCGCCAACACCATTTTCCAACCGAATCTACTCTTCCCCTCTCCTACCCATCCCGCTCTCTCTCTCTCTCTCTCTCTCTTTCTCTCTTCTCGTCGCAAATGCAAATACGACAATGAAGAGGTGATGGAGAAGGAGGAAGTGGAGGTGAAAGTGGTGGAGAACAGGACGATCGCGCAAATGCAAATTAGACGCGAGTAGAGCCGCGATTACCGTCGCGCTTCTCTCACCTACGTGTTAAATCTAAAAGCTCTGATATATATTTACATACAAATATATATATACATACATATATACACATACATACATACATATAAATAAATATATATATATATGTATGTATGTGTATATATGTATATATATATATATATATATATTTATTTATTTACTGCTTATTCCTTGTTTTCTTCTAGTACTTATTCCTCGAATATTTCTTTTTCTTTTTCTATGTCCGCTTCTTTTCTTCTCGATTTGATGAAAATAAACAACACAACCTTAAAGATTACTCGATTATTGGCCTGTTCGTTAACGTCGTATTACATGCGAGAATTACGTTCTACTCTTTCCTTTTTCTCGTTTTCCATGTTTTATTGTCTTTTTCTTTCTTATCTTTTTTGTCTTTTTTTTTTCTTTTTTTTTGTTTTTGTTTCTTGTTTTTGGTTTAATCCACTCTCGTTTCGTTTCGTTTCGTTTTGCTTATTCTTTTGCTCTTCGTTTTTTAACCGTCTGATTAATACTTCATCGATTGTAATAGAAAATTCGGAGGATCATATAAAAAATAATCACTTATCTGTCACTTGTGTCTACAATTGTTTTTCCTCTTTTCTGAATTTTCTTTTTTCATTTGAATTGATACGATCTATCAAAAGTAAACTAAATCAATGTTAAACGACATGAGATTAATATTTTCAAAGACAATATATATATATATATACACACACACTATATATATATATATATACACATACAAAAATATATTTTCTTTCACGGTCGTTGATTTTCTCGAAGTCCATATATATCAGCATTGTTTATAGCTTGGTTATTACTCTGGTGTCATCCGATCGGTCGTCCTAAGGATCGCTCGTTCCTCCTCTCCTACGTTTCAACAATGGCTCGTCAACGTGCGAAACGAGATGACACGGCCGGCCGCGTGTGATAATTATTCTCGCGCACGTTACGAGTGTGCCTGCGAATATTCTCCCTTTCCCTCTCCCTCCCTCCTTTTCTCTCTCTCTCTCTCTCTCTCTCTCTCTCTCTTTCTCTCTCATTACGAGTGGCGAGACGTTTACCTATACGTATATATGCATAGACACACACACACATATATATGTATATGTATATGTACATTATGGTTTCCGAGTTCCAGTTAGTCGCGCGGTGGCATCAGTCGACGTCGCTGGCATAATGTTTAGCATAGCTCGTTGCAATATGTTACACGCGCAAAGCGTCGAATGAACATCAGCTCGACACCCCCCCGCTTCGTCCACCGAATCGAGTTATCTCTTCGGTATTGGCTATCCGTGCTCGTGCAACACGATTCGCACGTTCGTTGCTCGATCTCGTTTCGTATGCATCGATATACAACAGACCATTCCCGGTTTGTGTGGCAGGATGTCGTTGCGTGTTTCTCTCTTCGATTTTCGCTAACCGTAATTCCTTCCTACGATTTTGCAACTTTTTTTCTTCCTTTTGTTTTTTTCTCTTTCTTTGTTTTTTTCTTTCATTTTTGTCGTTCTTTCTCTCTCTCTCTCTCTCTCTCTCTCTCTCTCTCTCTCTCTCTCTCTTTCTCTCTCTCTCTCTTTCTCTCTTTCTTTTTCTTTTTCATCTCTCATCTTACTATCTACTAACTATTATACACGTTCTTCTTTTATTAGTTAATCGTTTCTACATTCCCATTCATTTTGCGTGATCTTTCAATATTTATCTTAAAGATGTACATTCTAACGTAAATTAGTTTTGTAGTAATATGCTTTATTAGTTACGCTTGTTTATTGAAAAGAAATATTTTTTACAAAATTCATAATCGTCTATGTTCTCCGTGAAAAATAAAATAAAATGACAATTTTATATTCTTCTATTTGTTTGAACAAATAATTTACAAATATTATAAAACAATATGTAATAGTTTCGAATGATCAATAATCTAACAGATCAAAACCTATAAAACTATATTAAATTATACAAAAATTATACTAAACTGTAAAATACAATAATAATAATAATAATAATAATAATAATAATAATAATAATAATAATAATAATAATTTCATATTAAATTATTCAATTAATGAATTTATAATATATGATAGATGACATATAAATGTATTATAAACGTATTGTGCTAACTTGAGTTAATATTAAAGAGATAAACGTTTGTTCTACGTTCGGCAGAACGTAATGGTCCGTAGCAAAAACAAATAGTTAGAACCCCGATGTGTTGTCTCTACCGGACTAAGGGACGTTTAGCACGGCTCGTCGTAACGCGAGAAACACACAACACGGAGAAACTCCTGTCGTGCAAATCGGGTTAGCGGCTGGCCAGTATCTATCCACGTTTCGCGTCTCTACTGGCTAAGCCGCGAGTGTTAGGGTGCTCCAGGGTGAGCCGGCAGGATCGTCGATTTCGCCGATCTGACCGACCAAGCGACCAACGACCCTCCTTCCTCTATCTCTATCTCTAGCTCTAACTCTAACTCTAACTCTCTCTCTCTCTCACCCTAGTCTTGTTTAGGGATGCTAGCCTGCCTGTCAACGTATGCTAATCACGGTAATAGGGCGTACGTTGTACTACCATCGTCTGCCGAGCCTGCTTTGCTCTGGTCTACGTTAATATTTCGAAATAACATCGATTTGGTCTGTGCCTCTCTCTCTCTCTCTCTCTCTCTCTCTCTCTCTCTCTCTCTCTCTCTCTCTCTCTTTAAGGGTGATCGTGGACCCACCACCAGCATTGTCCATTAGATACTGTCATAATTATACGAGTCGGCCATTTCGATGGTCCACGTTAACGAATGAGAGAGAGAGAGAGAGAGAGAGAGAGAGAGAGAATGTGTGTGGGAAAGAGAAAATAGGCAAAAGCATGAGGGGGGAGGTATCGGGAATTGTAGAACTATTCGATCGTAGGGACTGTTTAGAAAGCAAAGGAACGCTATTTGTTGATAGCTGCAACGCGTTTGTGTAACGAATTGTCGAACCATCAAATTGTAATTTCAAACTAAATTACAAACCGATCTATCTACGATCATTCTTTGATTTGATGATCAAAATCTATGATTAAATTCCTTTGAATAATTAGAAATGTATATATATGTATATATATGCGTACGTGAATTTGAGTCGATTTCATTAGAAAAAAATGTTAATGTAATTTTCTCAATGCTTTGGCCACGCTAATTCGTTAAATTACGATCGTGAGAGGGTGTGATTTTGAAAGAAAATGCGAGAGAACGAGGGTTGTCCCACGATTGGACCACTTTAAAGCCCGGTATCCCCGATCTCTTTCTCTCTTTCAATGTCCTCTGTTATTGGTTCGACTGGAAAAGTGGGGTAGGAGGGTGCATTAACAACAACCCGACGCTTCGTGGTATATAGGTCCCAGGGTGGCTGTACCACGACAACGCACCCAACGACATCGCGGATATTATAAATTCCGAGTCAAATGTAGCGTATTGTAATTTCGGCTGGATATCACTTAATGCAATCTGTAAGCTTTTTCCCGTGGAAAAATTGCCTGGGCTTTTCCGACAACGTATTTGGACGCTCTCCACGCGAACTCTCTCTCTCTCTCTCTCTCTCTTTCTCTTTTTCCATGTTTCTCCGTCTTTTACCCTCTTCTTTCTTCCACCGAAATTGTTTCCGCCCGAATTAAGATAAATGAGAACGATAAGATCGTCGCGAAAGCGCGGAAAAATCTATAATTCGCCATACGAGAGATAAAAAGAAAAAGAGAGATGGAGATAGAGATAGGTATTTCGTTTTTATCTTTCATATTTCAAAAAAATAAAAAAGAAACATGAGATAGAAAGAAAGTGAGAGAGAGAAAGAGAGAGAGAGAGAGAGAGAGAGCAAAATGTAAAGAAGTGGATTTTTGTCGCTAGATAGTAACAAAAAGTAAATGGAAAGGGGATAGAAAAAAAAAGAAAAGAAAAAAATGAGAGAAGCGAAGGATAAGGAAATAACAAGAGAAAAAGAAAGAAAGAAAGAAAGATTCGCGTGCATCCACGTGAAATTAAAAATCTACTCCCACTCGAGCCCAAAATGGTTCGACGACAAAAGGAGAGATATGAGCGTCGTCGTCCCGGTTGGTAGAGAGGAGGAAGCCGGGAATACAGGATTACGTCTTTCCTACCTCATCTTCGTCTGACAAAAAAAATAAATACCCTCGAGCGCGAGCAGAAAAATAAGCCCTTAAAGAGCCTGATGAATTTTAAATCAGGCTCGCATTGAAATCGGGAAAACGTCTCCATTGCCAGAGGACTTTCAAACTCTACTATACCTACCTACCTACCTACCTATCTACCTACCTACCTACCTACCTAACTACCTACCCTCCCTCCGTGTGGACCTCTACGGGCCACCTCCTCCTTGCTACTACCCTTCCTCCCTCCTCACTTCTCTCCTCTCTCTCTCACCTCGTAGCTGCTGCTACTACCGCCTTCCTACTTTCAGTTTTCATCTCTTAATAATACAGAGGCACTAATACCCTGATCACATATTCTCAAGGATGAAAGGTAAATCTTATGCTCCGGGCGGGTTATAAGGAGTACATTAATTCCATTAGAAAAGACGTTTCGTCGTCGTCTTCCTCTCTCCATCCCTCTTCTTCTTCTTCCTCTTCCTCCTCCTCCTCCTCCTCCTATTTCTACTCCTACTCTTGCTCCTCCTCTCCTTCCTTTTCTTCTTCTTTTTCTTCATCTTCTTCTTTTTCTTTTTCTTGCATTTTTTTTCCTTTTTTTTCTCTCTCTCTCTCTCTCTCTTTCTTTTTTTCCATTCCTCTCAGAAGACAACCTCAAGGAGTATATCCTCCTCTTCGACAGGCAGTACCCCGACCTCGTTCCCATGAACGTACATACATCTTCCCCGTTGTATTTTTTTCTTTGACTAAAGACCACGAAGAAACAAGCGCTTGGGTTGCTGCAAGAATTCACGTTGTTAACTCGCTTCAAGTCGTTAGACATAGAAAAAAAAAAAAAAAGAAAATAAAATAAAATTAAAAAAATAAATAAATAAAAGGAAA
>NC_060964.1:1970447-1972947 GCF_910589235.1 Vespa crabro
AAGGTGTAAAAAGCGATTCGCTCTGAATAAAAAGAAAAAGAAAAGAAAAAAGAAAAAGGGGGAAAAAAAAGAAGTAAAGAAAAAGAAGGGGAAAAAAATAAGATCGAATCGAATCAATAAATCTTCTTCTCCGTTCAATAGAAAAGATCGTCAAAGTTTGAATTCATCTTTCGAAATTGAAGATAGAAGACGAGATACGCAATCGAGTCGAGTCTCGGAGTCGTAGTCTCGAAAGGAGGCTAAGCGCCATCGTTCGTGAATTCGCTTCGTTTGTCGATCGATTAATAAAAGAAGAAGAAAAAAAGAAAAAAAAAGAAAAAGAAAAAGAGAAAAATAAAAGAAACAAGAAGTCGTCCGATCGGTTTCGTCGTTGCAACGATTCTTTTTCTAACGATTGACCTTAATACCGACTATCGATGTGTGTGTGTGTTCATAAACGACGTCCTGACTCTTCTGACGAAATCCTGCACGACATTCCGCAACAACGCATTTTTCTTTCAAACGACGCACACGTTCAATCAGAATCGTTCGAGAATAGATAACACATTTTCTTTTTCATTTACGTCGAATCCTCTTTTCTTTATTACTTTTAAACTCGTATGAAAGAATTCATTTATCATATGGACGCAGACTGAGACACATAGGAGAGACATATACGAAGATATGTATATACATATGTACATGAATAAATAAATAAATAAATAGATAGATAGATAGATAGATAGATAGATAGATAAATGGATACGTACGTATATACACGGTATTATAACGTTTTTATAGATTTATTTTTCAAGATTTTAAAACGAGATAATAAAGATAAGATGATATAGGAACATCGAAACTTGTCGGAGAAGGGAGAAGAAGAGAACTAGACACTTGAGAGATCGGCTCTCTGGTGGTGGCGATCCGTAGCATCGAAATCTTTCTTTTGATCTCCTTTCCGCATTCACCACCATCACCTCCTCTACCTCCTCCTCCACCACCACCATCATCACTACCTCTACATTCTACTCGATCGAAGGAGCTTTGTGGCGGTCGCCTTGTCGACGGCTATTGTAAGTAAATCGGTCACTTCACCGCTCATAAATGAAGAAGAGGAAAGCGAGAGAGTATGAGAGAGAAATAGAAGAGAGCAATAGACAGAACAAGAAAGAAAGAAAGAAAGAGAGAGAGAGAGAGAGAAAGAGAAAGGGCGAAGGGCCGAGCATTTGGCCACCCCCAAGACCGATGTCCGGTCAGCACCCTTGACTCGAACGTTGCCCTCCCCGTGTAGAGAACTTTTATGGCGCATAAATATCAAGAGCTCTCCATGATATCCCTACTGTATTATCAGAGATGCTTACTACCGATCGAGAGGGTGCGAGAGGAAAAGACGAGGTAGGAGAAAGAGAAAAAGATAGAAAGAAAAAGAAAGAGAGAGAGCAGAGAGGAAAAGAGGGAGAAGCGAAGAACGGTTATTCGAAGCAATTCTATATCACCCTGGCCGCACCTACCAAAGCAGAATCTACTGGACTTTCGGAACAACCAGTGTCCCTGGACTTCCGCCAATTTCCTCTCATATCTCTCTCTCTTTCTCTCTCTCTCTCTCTCTCTCTCTCTCTCTGTTTCTCTCTCTTGTTCTTTTAGCCGGAGGGATAGCTTCTTCTCAAGCACATCCAAATTCAATTTGCCGTCCGGTTCATACTTTCCCTCCGGGTTGGTAGAGTACGATAAGTAAAATTCGTATCTTTCTTCTTTTTTCTGTTATTTCTTTCGAGAGAATGTAATTTTTATTATAGACTTTTAAAATATCCTTATCTTGATTAATTCAATTTATCTGTTATGTCCTCTATATTTTTTTGTCCTCTGATTTTTTTTCTCTTTTTTTTTTTTTTTTTTTTTGTTTTTAATTCTACATTCCCATATATTATATACATAATGATATGTCTTTATCGAGTAAGTAAGAACACGTTTCAAAAATTCCCTAATAAAGTAATAAAAGAGATTAACCATTGAAGGAAAAGATATATAGATAGAGAAATAAGATATAAGAGACTTTGGTAGATAATTTCTTTTAACCCCTCTAAAGTGAATCCTCCAACCATTGACAATCGACAATCGACAATTCCCATCACCTACGTACACTTACAAGATCGTAGACTATAAGAAATTTACTGAGTTGAAGAGAGGGGAGATCGCATATTGTCACGGCTATCATGTTCTCTCTCTCTCTCTCTCTCTCTCTCTCTTTCTTTCTTTCTTTCTTTCTTTCTTTCTTTTTCTTAAAGCCGTCCATCGAAGTTTCGTCTTTGCCATGATCTACTCTCTAGCAATCGGCAGGAACGGAGCACGAAGAAGAACCCTCTTTGCCTTTCTCGTCTCGAAAAATCGTGGATCTGAGAAGAGAGGTATATCGCCCCTATCTGTATCCGTGTATGCTTCCAATAAAACGGGAACCACTCACAGCTTTTGTGTCGGATACAGTGGCAGCGGCACGAAAGAGGGAGAGAACGAGCAAGAA
>NC_060964.1:1977947-1992947 GCF_910589235.1 Vespa crabro
CTACTATTACTACTACTACTATTACTACTACTACTACTACTACTACTATTACTACTATTACTACTACTACTTTTTCTTCTTCTTCTTCTTCTTCTCTTCTTCCTCTTCCTCCTCCTCTTTTTTCTATGTCATCGTCGTTATTTTCGTCATCGCCGTCATCGTCATTGTCGTCATCGTCATCGTCGTCATCGTCATCGTCGTCATCGTCGTCATTATCGTTATCATCATCCTACCTAGACCGCCTTCCGTTCGATTGAAAGGATACGGCAAGGAAGATGCGCCATGTGTTCGACGCTTTGCGATGGCCACTGGCCAGTGGGAAAGCCATTGTACGGGAATGAAAACGTGCGTGTAATTTCTCCTCCTCCTCCTCCTCCTCCTCCTCCTTCAACTTTACCCCTTTTTTCTCTCTTTTGTTTTCATGACATTATCGACAATAGTAAGAGAACAAGTAAAATGGTGGAGAGGAAAAGAGAAAAGAAAAATCGTGGTTTAGATTCCATCGCCGTGTTATTAAAGTCACCGTCATTACCTTTTGAGGGGTGACTTTTTAATAAGGCCCTTCCATTTATTTCCGTTCGTTCTCCTTCCTTTTTTTGTTTTCCTTTAAGACGGGGAAACATTTCTTTTATATCATTTTTTTGTCTTTGCTTTTTTCTTTTTCTTTTTCTCCTTCTTTTTTCTTTTTCTTCTTCTTCTTTTTCTTTTTCCTTTGAAAAATCCTACCGGTTACTTATTAACCACAAAGCGTATGATTTTTCGAACCCGTGAGAAATAAAGTGTCCTAGTTACGAATTATTATTTGTACAAAGTATGTATGCCTTCTTGAAATAACGAACGAAGTAAATGAAAGGAAAATGTGATCGCGTGTATAAATGATATTCTTCGTTTCTCCTTCGTTGATTTTCCCACCAAATCTATGTATATAATGTATATAATGTATATATATATATATATATATATATATATATATATATATATATAACGTTTTATGAAAGAAAATTGATGGGAGTTTAATTAAGAAGGATATGTCTTAGTTATTATTATTTTTTATCATATATCGTTTAATCGACAGCTGTCGTTTTTTCAGTCATGCTTGGTGTAAGATACGTTCTGAAAATGTTTTATCATTTCTTTTTCTTTTTTTTCTTCTTTCTTTCTCTTTTATATATATATATAAATATATATATATATATCTCCTCGAAACGTATTTCACATGAGATAACAAGATTGATTTTTCGAATTTGGAGGACAAAAAAAGAAAGAGAGATAGATAAATAGATAGATAGAGAGAGAGAGAGAGGAATACATAGAGAACAAATCAAAATCGTATCTCGAAAGTAGTTGGATTGTACGCAAAGCTTAGCGCGTATAATAGCTAGTTAGGAGTCATTGTGATGTTAGACCGTACGCGTACACTCGTATGCATGACAATAGGGCTTGTCTTAGAACCGTAGGACGCGTTTTAGTGACGCTCTTTACGGAACACATTCCGCTCCTCGAACCATACGCTAACTAAAACGTTCTAGAACCCATCACGCTACTAGAGTGCATATAGAACGTTGAAACGTGTCTCGTAATTCTTTCGTAAAGGTGTTCACCTCTATCCAAAAATTTTCCGATCTCAGATATCTTTCGTCAAGGGACATCCGTCATATTGGATGTTACTCAGGGGGGTTCGCCGAAGAAATTAACCAAATTCCTGATTGGAGTCACCCTAAACCTTTTTCTCTCTCTCTCTCTCTCTCTCTCTCTTTCTCTCTTTCTTTCTCTTTCTCTCTCTCTCTCTCTCTCTCTCTCTCTCTCTCTCTCTCTCTCTTGCTCCCTTCTATCTCGCGTGATACGGTCCCTTTTTTCACGCTGGAGATTTGATCTATGATTTTTTAAACAGGTCACTTGGGTTAAAGGAGGATAGATCGTGTAAATCGGATCGTATTTCTTTCCCACTAATTTTTTTTTTCTTTTCTTTTTCTTATATTTTGTCATATCTATTTTTCTTTGTCACCTATCTACTATTTAGAATTTAATTGTTTTTTTTTTCTTTTTTACGCCTTCTTTTTTTTCTTTCCTTTTTTTTTTTTACATACTCTCTAATCGCCAAGAGTTTTATATCAAACCGAGACGTATCCACATATATATATATATATTATCATACGTATCCACATATATATATATATTATCATATATATATATATATATATATATATATATATATGTAGATAATATGTAAGTAAAATTTTGTCCGAGCGATGACTCCAAGCTTGACATTTATTACCCGGATAATGTAGAATGTTGAGATCGGAGGAGGTGACCGGCCTCTGGTGCACCGAACTGTCACGTTTAGGACCTATCACACATACATATATATTCGTATATCTACAAACACACACACACATATATACGAATGGATTCGTGGAACTCGCGATGAAGAATATTCGTCGCGCTTCGATATTCGTCCACTTTGTAAGCCAGTGTAAACTCAGCTTGAAAATTAGGTAGAGAGGATTGTGAACAAGGAAGAAAGAAAGAGAGAGAGAGAGAGAGAATTTTTCGACATTTAAGACCGTGACGTCTTTCTCTTTTTATCTTTCTCTTTCTCTCGCATAGGTTTGTATCCCTTCGGTTGTTATTATTACACCAGGAGGAAGACCTCACGTCTTTTCGGCTTCGTGGACGACAGCCACGGAGCAGTATTTTGCCTACAAAGGTCCGTCACGGATTCTAAGGACTTTTACGAGCATTCTCGGTGCTTCCCATAATGGGAGGAGAAACCATTCGGTGTATCGGCCATACGTTGCACGCCTTAAGCCGCTTCGAAAGCTTACTTTTGCGACACAAAGTTGCCTTCCTCCTCTCTTTTTCCTTCTTCTTCTTCTTCTTTTCTTCTTCTTCATCTTCTTCTTCCTTCCTTTTTTTTTCTTCTTCATCTTCTTTTCCCTTTTCTTTTTCTCATTGCGAGTGTCCTGCGCACCATACCGCCGTGGATTATCGCTCTTGATGGCCTTTCTCACCGACACCCCGCGGTGAATCCTTTTGGACGAATTTTGCGTCGAAAGACCACCCAGGAGTTAGAAAAAAAGAGAGAAAAAGAAAGAGAAAGACCCAGATCGAGATATCTCCAGTTAGAGAAAAAAGGAATACAAGCAGAAACACCTTTCACTAAGTTATCTATTTCTTCATGGCTCATCGGCGTTCTTATGATTTTTAAAAGCAAACGGAAAAATATTCTTTGATCTTTTCCGACACTGTCGCTTTCATTCCTTCAAGATCTCTTCATACTAAGCTACTGAAAATACCGAAGGGGAGAGGTAAACGTTTTATCATCCTCTCTCTCTCTCTCTCTCTCTCTCTCTCTCTCTCTCTCTCTCTCTCTCTCTCTCTCTCTCTCTCTTTCTCTCTTTCTCTCTCTTTGTCTCCTTCGTTCGAATTAACTAATACATTCTAAATTAAATATATTAAATATATTAACGATATATTAAACAAATTTATTAACAAACGAATGAAAATTTTCAAATGGTATTATCGATACTATATTTATTTTCATTAATTTCTTTTTCATTTATATTATATATCTATATATATCTAATACAACGTGATATCTTTGAATACGAAAACAAGACTGAGATTAAAAATGTTCTTCGTACGTTTTCGAATTTTGCGCGATGTAGGAATAAATAAAGGGAACATTATCTCCGTGTCCTTATTAACAAACAATTAGGACAAATAAATATTTATATATATATATATATATATATATATATATATATATATATATATCTATCGAATAATCGTATTCTAATACCAACACATACATACGTCATACGTCATATTTTATTTACGATTTTACTTATATACGTATATATTTAGAATTTTAATATATTTCATAGAAATAAAGAAAAAGTCAAACTATCATTTCCATGAAATCAAAAAATCAAATATCTATGTAAGTGAAATAAAAATATATAACAGAGTTAATGAATGATCTTTAGAACGTTTCTCGGTATAATAAAGGTAAACTCGTGTAAACGTAAAAGTAAACATATACTAAATGTAAACAAAGTCGATCGAAGAGCAAGAACATAGTCATCGTTAACTCTCATCGGGAACAGTTAAGTGCGGACATTCGAAGAGTCAAGATCGACCCACACATTGTAGAAAATTCTTTATATATATATATATATATATATATATATATATATATATATATATGTATATATGTATGCATCAAGGTATTCGTTTACGTAGGTGCATACATCGTCTGGTGCATCGTCTGCATGGTATCTCATTCGAATGAGGAAGAACGATGGCACAGTTTTAAATCTCGATTAGACATGAGATTAGACATATAAGGTAAATTTACGAGGGCGATCCCGTTTATACATATATTTATCTCTCTCTCCCCCTCCCTCCCTCTTTCTCTCTTTCTCTCTCTTTCTCTCTCTCTCTCTCTCTCTCCCTCCCTTTCTCTCTCTCTCTCTCTTTTTCTGTTATTCAGTAGGAAGATCAACCCACGATAGATCACCTTTTTTGTCTCATTCATAAAAGATCCAATTGAAGGAATGTAAATGATTAATTTTTCCTTATTAAACGTTAATTTGTTAATAACATACACGTTATATCATTTAGGTTAATTTAAATTAATTTCTTATTTGACATATTTTTCTAGATTAAAAAACGAATTCTCATTGATATTCTTGTGTTTTTCGAATCGATCAATGACACCAGATCAACTTCTTACGACCGGTCCGCCTGATTCTTCTCTCTCTTTTTCTTTTTTCCTGTCTTTCTTTATCTCTCTCTCCTTTGTCTGTTCGTTCTCTCATTTATTCTCTCTCTCTCTTTTTTTTTCTTTCTCTCTTTTTCTCTTTTATCGTCTACTCGTCAGTTCGCGCGTGCTGCCGCATAAACGTTCGCGAGTATCCGTTGTGACATACACGATTACCTTGGACTTATATATATATAAATATATATGTATATATATAAATACAGATGTATAGCTATACATATTGTGCCGTGCGAAAGCATTATCGAATCTCGATAGGCAATCTCCGAGTCCATGTAACGCATGCGTCGCCTTCATTCATGTCTAATTCGATGTGTTCTCTCCTTATTATAGCGTTTCTTGTTTATAATAACTTCTATATTTATGTATTTAACGATATTATATTTAAATATATATATATATATATATATATATATATATATATATATATGTAGATTATCACAAGATTGACATTTTAATTAATTTCATACGAATCAATGTGCTTTATTCATTTATTATTAATTATTTCGTTATCGCGGTGAATTTGTATTTTCTTCCCTTTTCTTTATTTTTCATTTTGTTTTCTTTTTCTTTTTTTTTTCAATTTTTTTCTCTTAGAACGAACATATCAGATTGTCTCCTTTTATACGACCTTTAATTATTATTATATAAATTATAATTACAAAAGGTCAATAAATCTAACATTAGGATTTTAATGAAGACTATAAAATACGATGCCTATGACACCACCCGTTATGATGGTAATCAACGTGTTAATTAATACCGATCATTTTGGTTTCTATGTAATTATAATAATCCATCATATTACTTAACATCTTCATTCTCGTCATTAGAATATACGTTTCATTAGCTCGCATCCAACTCACAGGGTCATCTCGTTTCTCTTTGGAAAAATATTAGAAGCTTATAATATAATTCTTATTACCATTAATTAAAATTTTTTTTTGTTTTTTTTTTTTATTGTATTATATCGTATAACTACGATCCTTATCGTTCTTTTTTAAACTTTTATCTATCATACATTCAAAGCTCTTTTGATGTTTATATATGTATGCACATTTTTTTTTTTTCGAAAGTCGAGACAATCCAATGTTAGTTCATTAACCGTTTAATTACACCAAACACACCTACTGATTGCCGTTTTGCTAAGGCGTATCCATACGATATCGAAAGCTCTTGCATAATATTAACCGAGCGAGTACTCGAACGATCAATTGAAATCATAACGTTTTCTGTCCGAGTGATTAATTTAACTCGCGCCGTACAGACCCTCGTATTTTCTAGACTCTTACATTTAAAGGTTCATGAATCAAAGTACGATAATTTTATCTATCCGTTGGAACATTTATTTATCGCCTTCGAATTCTCTCTTTCTTTCTAATTCGTTGTTAAGAAAAAAAGAAAGAAAGAGAGAAAGAAAGAAAGAAAGAATGAGAGAGAGAGAGAGAGAGAGAGAGAGAGAGCATTAAATAAAAAGGTTGCTCTATTAATTGGACAGTTGGTGGTAAACGTAGCTTGCGTTGTCTTTGCTACTACTATAGCTGTTGTTGTTTTCGTTGCTGTTGTTGTTGTGTTGTTGTTACTCTAACTGCTACTATGGATAATAATACCCAAGTATCGAAGCTCGCTTTTGCGCGTAATGACGCGTGAAGCGTGCGATGCACGCATGCACTTACATGTAGCGTATAGATATGTTGGTTGGTTGTATGTATCTACTATTCTATATGTGCGTATGTGTGTATATATAAGGTATATAAGAGTGCGTAAAGTAGAAAGATATATATATATATATATATATATATATATATATATATACACGCATGTATATAGATAGATAGAGAAAGAAAGAAAGAATCAGAGAGGTTATTATCCATACGAGTCGTTACGCGGCGGAACGATAAGTGCGTCGTTAGATATGCGAATGAGAATACGCGAAAGGAAATTAATGTTAGCTTTTGGCGTTGGCAATGCCCGAGGTAGGTATAAGTAACACACGCGAGATCTCAATAAAATCGATATTTAATTATCCTCGTCGCACGGCCTGATCTAGTAAGCATTAAAATGTCGTATTTTTGTTGGCTAAAAGGAATGAAGGAGAAGGGAAGAGTTTACATTACAACTGGAGATCGAATTTTTTATTTATTTATTTTAGTTATTTATTTTATTTATTTCTTTTTGGTTTTCACTCATTATCGTTCTATCTACTTCGCATTTTAAATGGCTTTACGTTATAAGAAAGGAGAGAAAAATTTGAAGATATGCTCCTAATTAATTAATTAATTAATTAATTAATTTAGTTATTTATTTATTTATACATTTACTTACTTTCCGAGCTTGAATTGCGTTTCTTTTCTTATTTATATTTTACAATTTTATATATCTAATGAGAATAGATATAGATAGATTGCCGAGAGAGGAAGATTATAGTAAATTTATTTTTTTCTACAAGAAGAAGAAGAAGAAAAACAGGAAGAAAAAAAAAAGAAAAATTAAACTGCGATCTCTGCCTTGTAATATCGAAAAGAAAATCATTTGAAACAAAAAAAGATAGTTCGAATTTAGTTATTTTTATTTTCACTTATATATTTTTTTACTTTTTCTTAATTTTTTTATTTATTTATATATTTATTATTTTTTTTTTTTTTTTTTTTGCAAATTCTGCATTACAAGAGGAACATGAAACATTATAGAGAAGAAGACTACAGTAAATTTATTTTTCTTAAATAATAAGAAAGAAGAAATTCTATCTATTGTTAGAAGAGATCACACGATGTTTAAGTCGTGTTATGCATGAACGAACGAACGAATAAATAAATAAATAAATAAATAAATGAGGGAAAGAACGAACGAACGAACGAACAAACGAATGAAAGATCGTTGATAGATGTTATACTAAATGTCATACGTTTATCGAACGCTTACAGAATCCTTTAAGGAGACTCAGCTACGTGATCGTAAATGTTCCGAGGTGATGGCGTAAGAAAAATACGCTTCGACGTCTTTGGTATTGCATCAACCAATCGAATTTACGCTTTTGCGGAGTGCACGATCATAATTTTCCTGCGTTTTCCGTGCTACAGGTCTCATATTTTATGGTGAGAAAATAACGAAAAAATAAAAGAAAATCTTTTCTGTCGGAGTCATAAGATCGAAAGATCAAATGAGAAGTTTGTTCGATATCGATGATAAATCTGAAGTCAGTACGTTTTTATCGGTACACCGTATATCGATGATAAATATATATATATATATATATATATATATATATATATATATATATTTATACGTAAATTTGTCATGATGTAAAAATATATAAATAATAATTAAATCTCTCAATAATCAAATATTTCAATATTCAACAGTGTACAAATATGAGATAATCTGAAAACTTAATTAAAAATATCCTTATGATTTTAAATGGAAATTATAGTATTCGAAAAAATCGTACGTAATAATGAAGGATATTAATGATTGATATCCTGAAAATACAAAAAAAAAGAAATTAAAAATAAAGAAATAAAAATAAAATGGGAATAAATAATTTTATTATTACATTAGGAGACATTTATTCAAAAAGATATATACATAGATATGGGGTAATCGAAGATTTAAATTAAACTGTATGACATCTATTGATTTCGATTATGACGATAAGATAATTAACAATATTATAAATCAAAAAAATACATCACATCATGAGTGTATGTGTATGTATAAATTATCGACTTAATTTGTCAAATTAATTCGTACTTTGTAATTAATTATTTTTGTAATTAATTATATTAACTTAAATTAATTATTTACAAAGAGAATCTTTTTTACGAGCACTGTTTGTAAGATCGCGTGTAACGTCGTCGTCGCCGTCGTCGTCGCCGTCGTCGTCATAGTTATCATAATCGTCGTAGTCGTCGTAGTCGTCGTAGTCGTCGTAGTCGTCGTAGTCGTCGTAGTCGTCGTAGTCGTCGTAGTCGTCGTAGTGGTCGTAATCGTTGTAGTCATCTTAGTCGTCGTTATCGTTGTCGTGAAATACGCGTAGGTCAGTGCTTGCGAGTATATAACGCAACTAATACGAGGCGTGTAGGTATGACGAGAGCGTCGGCTATGGAAAAACAGCTTTCTCTCTCGACAGGTTCAGGTGGCATACGTACGTAGGAATTAAGTAGATAAACATACGTGGAGTAATACTTTGCGAACGCGTAATACTCTCCTCTCGTATAACGCGCCCGTGTGTATCGTTACGACGCGTTTTTCGCACACTTATCAAACTCAATTGTATGTGTATATATGGATGCATGTTTGTGTTATATCGTTGTTACGATGTCATCGTCGTCGTCGTTATCGTCGTCGTCGTCATCGTCGTCATCGTCGTCGTCGTCGTCGTTATCGTCGTCGTCGTCATCGTCGTCATCGTCGTCGTCGTCGTCGTCGTCGTCGTCGTCGTCGTCGTCGTCGTCGTCGTCGTTGTTGTTGTTCGTTGTCGTTATAGGTAATGCGAGATATTTGTTATGCGAAATAAAACGTGGTGAATGTATCGCCTTCTACGACAGATACATAGAGGGAGACATAGATACATAGATAGATAGATAGATAGATAGATAGATAGATAGATAGATAGATAGAAAGAGAGAGGGAGAGGGAGAGAGAGAGAGACCAATACATAACGCAAGTCAGATTCGTAGGCTCGTTTAATTCACACTTTCCATTTCCTTGATATCGCGATTATATTTGAAAAACATTAGTCACACTCGGAAGGCAATCATTCGCATAAATTTCCAGTTAATCGATTTTTTTATCGTTATAGATATCTATAAATATAATAAAAGTGTTTTATTTGCAAATAAAAAAAAAACAAAAAAAAATGGAAAAGAAATAGAGAAAGAAAAAAAGAAAAAGATTAAGTAAAATCGAGGTACTACGTGTTTATTTGATTATATATATATATATATACGTATGTCGAATAACAATGATAATGACGATCGGTAAGGAAAGTTAAACGATTAGATAATTTTGCATTGGAAGAATTGAAACAGTAAGGAATAAAGAGTGTAAGCGCAAAGGAGGGAAAAGTAAGGAATAGGACAGGTAGGGGATGGAAGATGGTCGATGGCAATTTTCATTACGATTTTTATTATCGAGCGTTCAAGATAATGGCGGAAAGCTGAAATTCGATAGTATACTTCCGAAAGGACCGTAACGAGCCGGAACTCTGATACAGACTTTCGACCATAATGCGAATACACGAGACGGGAGGAGTCGGGGCTTGACTTTAGTAAGAGTTTACGAGGGTAGCCAACACGGACTTAATTCAATCAGCCTATAATCCTGACTTTGGCCCTGATTACCCCTCGAGAGACTGAGATAAAGAGAGAAGGAAAGAAAGAAAGAGAGAGAGAGAGAGAGAGAGAGAGAGAGAGGGAGAGAGAGAGGAAGAAAATAAGTAAAGTCGATTCGATCCTGATTAAAAGGTTTTCCCCGATGTTTTTCTACAAGATTTTTCTTCTATCTTTAGGCGTTCGATCGTAAGTAAGAAGATCGATTTAAGATAAATTATTCGTAGAAAATAAATTATACGATACATTTGTTCCATTTCGATATATATATATATATATATATATATATATATATATATATATATATATATATAGGCATTTACCAACCGGAAGTCAAACTCTTACGACCATGGTTACTTCTCGTAACGTCGAGATTCGTTTTATCTTTGAAAGATGGAAGTGCCATTAGGATTAGGTAGTAGTATAGCAGTAACTTAGTTGGCTTTCGTTTCGTCTTTCGTTTGAACGCTCGAGTAGCAGAAACAATGGGAGAATTCTCTCAGTGGTTGGTTCACTCTCCTCCTCTTTCTCCTCCTCCTCATTCTTCTCTTTCTCCTACTCTTTCTATTCCTCTTCCTTCTACTTCTACTCTTGCATCAGGATGGACGTACTCGCAGAGAGTCGAAAGTCTCCATTTGGAAATGGGTTAAGCACGCTTAAGATAATTTCTAGTCCTTAAAAGCTATTAGTTTGTGCTCGGCTTTCAGGGCAGGTTTGACTTTGCCCATCTACGAGCGGCATGTTCTACTTAGGAATATGCCGTTTGATTCTCTCGAGGACTATACCACTGTGACTTCAAAGAATCTTTTTTTTTCCTTTCTTTTTTTCAGTCTCTCTCTCTTTCTCTCTTTCTCTATCTCTCTATCTCTCTTTCCCTTTCTTTCTCTTCCTTTCTCTCTTTTATCAAAGAAAAAAGAAAATGGAAGAACAAAATACTCATCTATTAACGATACACAATTAATACTAATTATTTATTCGTCGATTATGAAATAATAAAGAGATTAAGAGTAGATTAAGTAATAGATCAGTAATTCTATTTCGTTGTCCCCGTAGATTCATCGTAATATGTACGAATCGAGTCCTCCTAATCGACTCATACTCGCAAATCGTCGCTCGATTTTATCTTTTGCGATATTATAAAGGCATTAGCCATTATACTACCGCTTGGATCGTTCTAACAACGATAAGATCTATCGTTACGTGTGAGCGAGCAACGAGCAGTCACGATTAGCAGCTTCGTGGAAATCGTTTGTAGAAGCGAGGGAAAGAGAAAGAGAGCATGAGTGCACTCCATATAGAGAGAGAAACAGAGAAAGAGAGAGAGAGAGAGAGAGTATGAGAGAAGAGGAAAGCCAAACGACGGTCCCTGCTTTGTTCGACCCCCACCCACCCCCACCCTCCGCTTTGCCAAAGTGCAATTCCGCGAAGATATAACGGACTGTTATAATTGGAAAAGCCGAAGAGAGTGCATAAAGGGCCGAGCACTCCGTGGCGAATTTTAAACGATCCCTCCAAGAAAAGTACTTGCCAGGCGATAAACGAAATGTTGGTTAAACCATATCGCCATCGTGAATATTACGTTTCTCTCGTCCTTATCCTAATCGTTCTCAGAAAGAAATACGATCGACAAAGAAAAAAAAATGACAATTTACGTTTTATATCATGTTTTACGTATGTGTATAATATTGAAAAAATAAATGAATAAAAACAAGAGAGAAAGAAAAAAAAGAGAGAAAAGAATTCCTTTTTTTCCATGATCTTACGATCGATCAATAATCAATAATTTATCTATTATCGTCTTTTCATATATGTAAGTATATCAGTATATCAAAAAAATAAAAAAGTATTTAGTGATAGTGTGTGTGTGTGTGAGAGAGAGAGAGAGAGAGAGAGAGAGAGAGAGAGAGAGAGAGAGACAAAGATAGAGAGAGAAGTGAAGAGAAATCAAAATCATTCATCCTTTAGGAGGAACTGATTCAGATTCGAAGTCAGAAACTTCATTTCCTGGATTGGCGTCGATTTCGGAGTATGCACACGCCAAATGGAAAATCAAATGTGCGTCACAAAGGGGTTTATCGAGGCACCCTGAACCGTTCTATCGCCCTTAGGCGTTAATATCATGCTATCTCCGAATGCGTGTAACATAATAACGATGTCATCTCTCCATCTCTCTCTTTCTCTCTCTCTCTCTCTCGCTCGTATACATAAGCACGAGCGTATTCTCGTTGGCTTAGATCCTCTGCACGTTGCACTCTCTTTTCGTCTCTTACTCCGCGTCTGTCCGTTACATTGCCGCCGAGTTGATTGGATCCACTTAACGGGGTATATGCCATGCGACATTACTGCTCTATGGTGTATGGCGAAGTGTGTTGTTGCGTTGCGCCACCATAACCTGATGATAGCGATGGCACCGAACAACTATCGAGTTCTCTCTTAGAAAAATATCTACGTTGAAAGTACTTTTAAAAATGTTTTAATTTCAATTTTATTGACATCTTAAAAAAGTAATATATAGGTATCACAGCATGATTTTTTCTAATATTTTTATTAATATTGATTTAAATATTTTAGTATGAACTTTTCGACAAAAACAAATATATATATATATATATATATATATACATACATACATACATGTATATATATATATATATATATATACATATGTATATGTATATATAAGTATATTATTTATATTAATTAAATGAAAAATATAAATTGTATGATCATTAGATAATTGATGAAAAAAGAAGAATTGTTCGTTCGTATAAAGTTAGCTCATCGACATTACTGAATCGATTCAAGAAGGGAGGAGTATGAGTAGGAGTAGTAATAGTAGTAGTAGTAGTAAGAGGAGGAGGAAGAGGAGGAGGAGGAGGAGGAGGAAGCAACAGCAGCAGTAGCAGCATCAGCATCAACAGTAGTAGCAGCACGGGACTTGGTCGTCGGGCTAAGTGGGCTTCGGCTAAGTAACAACGGTCGGCCTAATGACACGAAAGGCCCAGATTATTTTATTATCGCGTCGCCAGTGATTTCGGCGACGAGATCGTAAAACTAAACCTCTCTCTCTCTCTCTCTCTCTCTCTCTCTCTCTCTCTCTCTCTCTCTCTCTCTCAATCTCTTCCTCCCTCCTACTATCAAGTCGAGCGTAGCGTGGCGAAACGACGATGGCCAAAGTGCGAGATGCGATAGACTCTATAGCGGTAGATGAGAATTTAGCTTCGAATGACCCGAACGAGAATAATTGAATGGCCAAGATAATGCGAACATTTCCAAAACGTTTGATCTACCCTTCTAAATCCTCTTCCTATTCTTCCTTTCTTGCTCCTCCTCTCCCTCTTCTTCTTCTTCTTCTTCTTCTTCTTCTTCTACTTCTTCTTCTTCTTCTACTTCTTTTCTTCTTCTTCTTCTTCTTCTTCCTCTCTTCCTGTTCTTTCTCTCTTTCTATTTCTTTACTATTTCTTCACGTAATCAAGTAATCCAGAAATGTTCGATCGCAAATAGAATTCGAAAGTTGAATTGTTCTCGTCCTTGGCCATGGCTTCTCTTACCTGAAGACCTTAAACTTTAAACGTATAACGGTACGTTTCTATTCATGTGGGCAGGCCACGTAATTCGGTACACGTCGTCTCATCGTGGTGACCGAGGGTGGTAGAGAGGGAAAGTAGAGAGGGGAGAGACGAATCCTCGTAGCAGAGAAACAACATAGCAATGTCGAGGAGTGAGGGAAGAGACCATTATCCGTCTTGTCGTGTTACGTGTCTTACAACGTGATAAGCCAAGTAGGGACAACGAGAGAGAGAGAGAGAGAGAGAGAGAGAGAGAGAGAGAGATGGAGAAAGAGAGAGAGATAGACGTAGCTGCTCGTACGATGGTAGTTCTCTTCTGTTAAACGCAACGTTTAACTTCATCGTCGAGCAAAATGGAAACGACGCGGCGCGATCGACGAGACATATTGCTTTGTCGTCATCGTCATCGTTATTGATGGACTATGACGAAGTTGTAATAACAACGACGACGACGACGACGACGACGACGACGACGACGACGACGACGCCGACGCCGACGCTGATGCCGATGACGACGACGACAAAAGCAGAGATAGAACAACGTTGGAGGCCGCTCGAAAACCAGTCACGAACGATCCCTCCTTCCCTCTTCACTTCTCTCTTTCTCTCTCTCTCTCTCTCTCTTTCTCGTATCTTTTCTATGTCCTTTCGCATTGGAAAAAACTCTTAACCTGTTAACATCAGCAACAGCAACAGCAAAAGCAACGTCGTTGAAACGAAAGAAAATGATGTTAGTTGAGTTGCGAGAACGCAAGTGATGTTCTATGTATACGTCATCTCTCGCGTCTTGGAAATATCGAGGTCAGGTAAATCGAGAAAAACATAGAGAGAGAGAGAGAGAAAGAGCGATGTACTTAGCCCTTGGTGAAGAGCTTAGAAATGATACTACTCAATCCATACGAATGTGTGTTACGTACTTACGTACACCAATCGTCGAGATTATCTTCGGACAATCGAATCTTATATTAACTCTCGAGGTTATTTACTATTCGTCGTCGTATGTCTCTCCTCTTTCTATCTGGAATGTTGTTTCTTTAATTCAAGGCCAATGCTAATCTAACGGTACATGAATTTTCTTTTGTCTTAGCCAAAGCGATTCTTCTTGTTCTAGCTACGCTCGAATTATTAAGTCGTTACCAACGTTGCTACTCTTTGTATATACATACAGACATATATATATATATATATATATATATATATATGTATATATATATGTATATATATATATATATATATATATATATATATATATATTCTTTCTACGTTTCCCTGTCACGCAGTTGTCTGATTATTTTTAGAGAAATCACATCGTGATTAC
>NC_060964.1:1995447-2002947 GCF_910589235.1 Vespa crabro
TTAAGGATCGCGATGTCTGTTAATAAATATGTGATACGATTTGTTTTACAGATTTATATTATTATATATCCAATCTGTTATATTCTTCTAGTTACATATAATGATATATTCCAAATATAATCTAATTTCTTGATTTTCTAAAATTCTTTCTGATTGATGATATTATTTTAATTATTAATTAAATCGTCAAGTAAGTTTAATTTTTATGATGTGTATATTTTAAAACTTATATTTGATATATTATCTCCTTAGCCACTGTATTTTGTGTATTTATCTTCCAATAGTCCATTGGTACAAATAATTTGCATCCATTGATAATAAATATGATATATTGTTTATTATTATTATTATTATTATTATTATTATTATTATTATTATTATTATTATTATTGCTATTACTATTACTATTATTACTATTACCAGAAGCGCGTATTTTTGATGATTTAAGAATTCATTTCTTATCGAGAAAGATAACGTAAGGAAAATTTCATTTCAAGGAGTTTCCTATCTCGAAGAACGTAGAACTATCTCAGCCAAAGTATTTTCGCAAAGTAGGAATTGTAAATAACGAGAGTAGTAAGCTCGTAGATAGGAAGCAAAACCTTTAGGAGCGATATCGAGCGAATCCGAAAAATTGTGTCAGTTAAAAAGTAAGTGAGTTTCGAGACCCGACGAAAAGATACAGTTTCCGGGTACTACGGAAGTAATGGTGTTTTCTCGAATCTGCTGATATTCGACTTAACAACGGCCAACAACCTCGTATTTCCCTTGGCATCGCTTAGTTTTCCTTGGGTATCGCGCATTGGGTTGTCGTCGATTTATGTGATCTCACGATTCTCGGAAGTTGGAAAGCGGAAGCGCGTGTACACGTATAAAATACGAACTAAAACGAAGAAACAGAGAGAGAGAGAGAGAGAGAGAAGAAAGAAAAAGATGGGAGAGTATTAACAAACGTGAACGACCTACTTACGGAACTTGGTGCGACCATAAATCAGTTTACTTTTGGATTACTTATCGATACGGTACAACCGTAAGTGTGCTCTCTCGTCTTCTCTTATTTATTTCTTTCTCTCTTCAACGCGTTGCAACTGGCGCAGCATTTTTCCCGTTATCACTCTTCGAGCCGATAAGAGAAGGGCTTCGCCAACGGCCTATCGTCTCGTGAGAAAATTTCTGCTTTCGTTTGGATAAGCAGAATTAAACGACGAATTTTTGAGATTAAATTGAAATAATAAACTGTGAAATAATTATCTTCTCTCTTTCTCTCTCTCTCTCTCTCTCTCTCTCTCTCTCTCTCTCTCTCTCTCCCTCTCTCTCTCTCTCTCTCTCTCTCTCTCTCTCTCTCTCTTTCATTAATTTCTATAATTTATCTCTTTGAAGCGTATAACGCGTTATCGCGTTATATCTTCAAAATGAATTATAAATATTTGTTGGATGAAAATATCTTTCTTTTTTTTTTTCTTTCTTTTTTTTTTTTTTTTTATCGTTCGTCCTTCGCGATAATTCGATAAATCGAATCGAACGACGTATGTCGTTCGGGACGATCGATTGTAAAATAAAAATGATCGGTCAATCTTTTTTTTTCTCTCTTTTTCTTTCCTTCTTTTTTTCTTCGATCTTTCATCGATGATATTTCTTTTTGATAGATAAAATAGACGATAATATACGTACATATATATACATATATATATATATATATATATATATATATATATATATATATATATATATGTATGTGTCGATGCGCATACGGAGATGCATGGATTATAAATATTTTGTTGAAAATATATTCTCTTAAGTAATCGATTCGTTTCTGTTTAATGAAATAAGGTCTTAGGGACCACACGCAAGCCATAACTCGCAAGAAGTTAATAAACTTATCCAAGCTCGACGTGATGCATCTCTCGCGCGTGTTAACGCAAGCGGTGTTAGTAAACGCGAGCAAACTCTGCTGTCACGTTTCTTTCCACATTTACGTATACACATTTTACCCAATACACTTTCAAAAGCATATTCCTCGATGTTCTTATTTTCCAACGTCAGTAAACTCGTACTCTCCTCGCGTTTACCAGGAAATAGGAACGTATATATTTCAGTGAAAGTATACCGTTCTAAGCATAAAATCTCTGCTTAGGTTTCTTTGTTTCTCTCTCTCTCTCTCTCTCTCTCTCTCTCTCTCTCTCTCTCTCTCTTCTCTCGTCTTTTTTGGACTTTTAAACTATCTTTAACAACAAATATATATATATATATATATATATATATATATATATATTGATATATATATATATATCAACATGTTGACTGTTAAAGGAATTTTGCATAAATCGTTATATTTATTTCATATCTTTTATAATTTATTTTTTTTGTTTTGTTTTTATAGACAAAAGATTCATTGTCACACTATCTTTATTTTATTTTCTGTTTTCCTTTTTTCAGATTAGATCTTGAAAAGATGTAATCTTTTAAATGTCAACAAGATAATCTTAGCAAAGTTTTAAATAAAGTCAGCAAAATGAAGATAGTTGTTGATAATCTATGAGGAAAGATGAAAGAAAGTTTTTATAATTTTATTACAGAAAAGAGAGAGAGAGAGAAAGATCGGTCGACAAAAGAAAAAAAAAGAAATTAAAAAAGAAAATTTGTCAAATACGTAAAATAGAAAAGAAGAATTATTTACAAAAAGAATATCTACGTTGAAAATAAAAATGATCCAAATAGGAAGAATCTTTTGTTTTTCTTCTGTGAAATTTGTGAATCATATATACGAATGGAATGGGATTTATTAAAGTATGCCGCTTATTCGAGAACCATCTTGTCGGTGATGATCGTGTGTTCGGTCAAAGGCATTGCTCGAAATGAAGCTCTCTGTATGCCACGTCGTCATTATTGCAAACCGCAGGTAGACAATGCAACACGGGTCTGGCATATCTCGAGTGCAGTCAGCGTATAGGCCGCGACACCAACAGTCCTCCTTCCTTCCATCCTTCCTTCCTTCCTTCCTTCCTTCCTTCCTTCCTTCCTTCCTTCCTTCCTTCCTTCCTTCCTTCCTTCTTCTTCATCTTCATCTTCTTCTTCTTCTTGTACTTTATCAGAGAGAGAGAGAACCCTCGCCATTGTCGAATCAGAAGGAAGATTCGTTTTGCATGCGACGTCCTTTTCAAGTTGTTCGACGTGACGTCTGCCACGTCTGTCGGTTGTTACGTATGTACTACCTATAACGTTTCTACGTACATAGTAACGTGTACGTGTTTGCATGTTTACGATTTTGCATGTGTATCTCTATGTCTATCCGTTTGTATTTCTGTCTGTCTTTCTATTTGTCTATTTGTCTCTCTGTATGTATATAGTGTGAGTTTGTTGTGTCTCTTGGCCATTTAAATGGCTTATGTTTGTATGAGTTTCTATGAGAAGGAGGTATACACGAGATAGCTAGATAAATGGATAGATAGATGGATAGATAGATAAATAGACATTTATTACGGTCGGGAACATGCGTATGGGATCATAGCAGAGATTATAAATCTTTTTCTATAGTAGCGTCATAACATTGACAGAGGAATTTCGAAAGATCTTTGTACCCTTTAAAAATTCATTTGTCAATTATCCTTCTTACTACTTCTCTCTCTCTCTCTCTCTCTCTCTCTTTCTCTTTCTCTTTCGATCTTTTATTCAATTTATACAAAAAAGGAAAAAATATAAATAAATAAATAAATAAATAAATAAATAAATAAATAAATAAATATTGTAATAGAATCGAGATCGTTAAGAAGCTAAACTTTCTCTTTCTTTTATACTCGAATGACACATCGATTTCGATCATTTGATTGATCAGATCAATCAAATCTTCGATGGAAAAGTAGAAAAAAGAAAGAAAAAAAGAAAGAAAGAAAGGAAGGAAGGAAAGAAAGAAGGATACATAGAAAGAGGAATCCGATCGTCGAACAATGTTACTACTTTCGCCTAGCCCTGAGCTAAATAATCTCTTAGCTCGTGCTACTTCGACAACGAGAGTCATATTCTCGGGTTGGTTCCGCTCGGTGGTGTAGTTCGGCCGATTACCGCGTACACATATACACAGTCGTTGCCAGAGTAACCGTACGCAGAAGTACTAAAGCGCGAGCGTGCCACCTTAGTGGCACTTTAATGTTACAGTAGCCACCTAGTATATATTTATACACATACATACACACACATTCATATATATATATATATATATATATATATATGAATAGTGTATATATATACTGTTTCTCGTAAAACTAATTGCATCAGGCCTCGTTTATATCGCCTCTTGTACTCCCACCTTCTTCTTTAGACTTACCCAACAAAGGTAGAAAATTGTTGTTTTTCCCCTCTCTCCCTTATAACCCCTCCTCCCTCCCATCCAACTCCCTCTCCCATCCCTCTCTTTCTTTCTCTTTTTCTATCTCGTTTTCTCTTCGTCTATCTGTCTCTTTATCCTCTCATATATATATATATATATATATATATATATATATATATATATGTATATATATATGTATGTATGTATGTATATCTGTAGTTAGGTATATGCATATATAGATAGGAACACTGTCGGTTTACGTATGCTCGTGGTTTGAACGAGGAACGCGATTGGACGATCCGACATAAAATTCGTAGAAGCAGCACGTGCTATGGAAACGGCTACGTGGGATCGTTATTTGCGTTCGGAGTAATGTCCGGCAGCGCGATTTTATCTGAAATTTCGTTACCACTGTTTACTTTGATAATAGCGATCAGCTTTCGTCGGCCATCTGAGTTATGGCCGATTCGACCGATGGACGAACGATCATTTATTTTATCAGATTATCCATCGGATATTTTGGTATTTCTTTTAGAATGGATTAAATTTGTAATAATATAGCAGGAAAGTTTTTTTTTCCTTTTTCTTTTTTTCTTTTTTTTCTTTTTTTTTTTTTTTTTTCTTTCGTTAAATAGTATCGCAACGCTCTCGTTCGTAATCGACGATATATGCAATATCATTCGTTGAAAAATTATTGGAACAAAAGGTATAATAGGAAAAAATTCATTGTTTCGTATTTTTCTTTACACGTTTAAGAATCAAATGTTGTTATTGTTGTTATTGTTGTTGTTCTTACATGGGAAATAACAATGACGTATCAACGCGTTTAATATCGAGATTAGTTAATAATATCGAGGCCAAGGTTACTACGTTCACGTTGCGTGAAGAGAAAAAGAACAATGAAATATTCATGCACAAGACGAACGCGCATCGCACCGGATGATAATCGTCTTGCTCGATTCTGCTTGCAAAAATGTTCTTTCTTTTTTCTTGTATTTTTTTTTCTTTGTTTTTTCCTTTTCTTTTCTTTTCGTATTTTCTTCTTCTTTCAATCTCGAGGAAGCCATTGTTCTTAATCTCTCTTTTTCACACGAGTTAAAAACATAGCTCGAGGTTATAAGATCTCGCATTTTCTTCACATTTTTCATCGCATTCACGGATATCTTTGAAAACGTTTCCGCTTCTCACGTTAATATATGTATGGTAAAAAGAGAAAGAGAGATAGATAAATAAATAGATAAATACATGTAGATAAATACAGAGAGAGAGAGAGAGAGAGAGAGAGAGAGAGAGAAATATCCGTATCTTCATTGCACGTATCCCTCATCCATGATTATTTTTACCTTACATGCGATTCATCATACATATTATCTGATATACAAGCATATTTGTTTCTTGGCCTATCAAGAGAACCATTTCCTATTGCGAAATACATTAGAAAAATGGCTCATCGTGATTACGTGATTTAATTTTTCTATATTTTTTAACGAAAGATCGATGAAATCTAATTGAGATCATCATTTAATCATCGATCGACGTTTAGTTATTATCGAGTATTACATATCGATCTAATGAATTTCCATGGAAGATTCTAATTAATTTCGTATCTTTACGAATCACCAAAGAGGAAAGATGATCTCGGTTAGAGATAAATGTTACAGAGGAGTAAAAGGACTAAGAGAAAAAAAAGATAGAAGGAGATTAATAAATGAAAAGTAAATGTTGATTACGATGTGCGTACACGTTAATTAGTCGTATGTTATAACCGATCTTTGTGAATTGATTTATTGAAGAATTTGGATCTTGCACGAGTCCGAGAATCATCGAACGATCGTACTTTTTCTATTTTTCGTATTTATCAATTTTCTTTCTCTTTTTTTTTCTTTCCTTCTTTCTTTTATTATTATTATTATTATTATTATTATTATTACATCATCTGATAATAACTATGGTATTTTTACGATCGTCCAACAGCAGCTCGTGTCGTGTTGGTAGTTTACGAGCTTTGATTTATCGACTCTAATTTCATTGTTCGTCATATCGAGGAATCATCAAAACGTATAACATAGTATTTACGTAATAGTAAAATCCTCATGATCACGTAAACGAGTCAGAATTTTCTAAAGATAATTGAAAATTTTTTTTTTCTAATTGACAAATCCTTTCCGTTAAAAATTAATTTGCCGTAGATTGCGATCGCACTTGAAGATTTTCAAAACATATTTTTCTCTTTAACTATTTCGACGATATTTCGTAAAAGTTTTTTTCGTTGGGAAGCATTAAACTCGTTTCTTTCTAAATTTTCAATTTGACGAGAACGTTCTTATGATATGGATAATGTCATCGACGATTGAATAAAGAACGACGCAAAACGAGTCTTAAAGAAATTTATTGTCTTTTTTTTTTTTTTTGTTTTTTCTCTTCAAGTTCGTAACTGGACAAGTTACAATTAAGAAATGGCATTGGTAGTTTAGAAAAAAGAAAATGTAAGAAAGTGAGAAAGAGAGAGAGAGAGAGAGAGAGAGAAGAAGGAAAAGGAAAAGGAAAGAAAAAAAAAATGAGCGAGCGGGGGAGATCGACCGGCAGTGGACTCGTGTCAGATGTTAATTAAGGCCAAGGAGCGGAAAACGCTGGTCTCTCTTACGAGACGAAAGGTGTTGCAAGTCGTGAAATGGCCGGTCCCCCCACTCCTTTGGTTTGAAGTTAACCATCACCACAACCACCATCGGCATCGGCATCGCCATTACCAGCATTACCACCATTACCACCATCAACAATGGTGATCACCACCAGCAGCGAGTTGGCTTTAGAAAGACAGTGGCTATACCTGGAGCGTAGAGCAGAGCAAACGAGCGTGTGCCAGGATTTTTATCCTGAAGGAGTTACGATGGCTTTACAACCTACCTACCTACCTACCTACCTATCTACCGGTTGTCCGTCGTTATGAGCCTTACTATACTCAGAGATCGCGGTTACTACTATACCTACCGTATACTACTCGACTCTCTCAGCCACGTGCCACCTGGTGGGGAATAAAAAAGTTGAGGCAGGTCAGGAACAACACCAATGTACAACAACACAACACGAGCAACCATCGGACTCACCATCACCATCATCATTCATTACTACTACAACGGAACACGAACAACGAAGCTCTTGCGGACAGAAGAATCGCG
>NC_060964.1:2007947-2062947 GCF_910589235.1 Vespa crabro
TTTTCTTTTTTAGATCTTTTCTAATATTATATATATATATATATAGATATAGTATATGTAATACATAAATAAATAAAAAAAAAACTGTATGTATACAATATATATATTTTTTTAAGTGTTCGATGAAGATGGATAAACGTGAATTTAAAGGGATGAGTTTTTTTTTTCTTTTAATGCGAAAAAAATTACTTCGCCTCAAATTTTATGATGACGTAAAAAAAAAAAAAAAAGAAAAAAAAAGAAAAGAAAGGAAAAAGGAAAGTAAAAAGAAAAAAAGAAAAAAAGAAAAAGAAGAAGACAAAAGAAGAAAAAAAAACGAACGAGACGTTTATTAAAACCCTACTCGTTAATGATCTCGTCTCGTTTCACTCTCTTGTGTTATCCTCGAAACTTATGGATCGGACTGTACAGGATCGTGCAAGCTCGGACACGTTTTCCTAGCCTCTTCTACCCTTCCGCTTCGCCCTTCTCCTCTTGCTACTCTTCCCATCTTTTTCCCCTCTTTCTCCTCTTCACTCTTTCTCGCGACAAAAAAAAAAAAAAAGAAGAAAAAGAAAGAGAGAGAAAAAAATATCCTCTCCCGCACGTACCACCGACTCTTCAGAATTCGTAGCCAAATTGTACGCACTCGCCAACCTTCTTTTCCTCCTCCTCTTCCTCCTTTTTTCTTCTCATCATCATCATCATCATCATCATCATCATCATCGTCATCATCATCCTCGTTCTCGTCGACGTCAACGTCAGCGTCGACGTCGACGTCGACGTCGCCGTCGTCGTTGTCGTCTTCGTCGTCGTCGTCGTTGTTGTCGTTGTCGTTCTCTTTGTGCAACAAGAAGCTTTTTGCATAATTTCTCTCAGAAATCCTTGCGTAACCACGATCGCGCACAGATGTCTTCGATCGCGTACTACGAGTTGGTTTTAACTGTTGGGCAGCCTGAGCAAAAAATATTTAACTCCATCTCTCTTTTTCTTTCTCTCTCTCTCTCTCTCTCTCCTTCTCTCTTTTTTTCTTGTCATCATTTGATTGCATCACATAATCTATCCACTACTGATAGAAAATATCATAAGTACCAATACGCGCGTCCACCTAAATATATACTTTTACTTATACAATTATTTTTAATATTTCATTTCATTTTTCATTATCTACAAGAACAAATCACGAGGTCAATACTAAGCATAATTTTTTGGAAAAGTTACTTTTAAATGGAATATAGAAAATCATTGTAAACGCGTGTTGGTTTTTTCTATTTTTTTTTGTTCTCTTTTTTGTCTTTTTTCCTTTCCTTATACGATAACTAAATGAGACACGAAATCTTTTTGAATCAATTTCGAAAAAAGCTCGATGATGATTTATAACCTTAATATATATATATTTCTTTTTTTCATAGTTTTTCGTTATCCGTATATATTCGTCTATGTATTATTTATATATATAGCGTATGTGTGTAAGTAGGAAATCGTGTCGTAGTCTCGTATATCTCTTTCGTGTTCGGCCGTTTTGTGGCAAACCCGTCTATTGTTATGATGGAAAGTTTTAGCAGAGATTGTACCGGGTCGTGCAGGCTGGGACACGTTTTCCTATCCTCCTCCTCCTCCTTCTCTTCCTCCTCCTCCTCCTCCTGCTCCTCCTTCTCCTCCTCCTCATCCTCCATCACTACCAACAGCCTCACTACTCCAACACTACTCACACCACTACCTCCTCTTCTACGCCGTTCTCTTCCCTCCTTTTCCTACAAGCATGTCTCTCTCTTTCTCTCTCTCTTTATCACCATCTCTCTTTCATCTTTTATTTCTACCGTAGGAGTAACGAGGATAGATGTGGACGAAATGGTAGAAAGGAGAGAGAAAGAGTGAGAAAGACAGAAAGAGAGAGAGTAGTGCAGTGCCTTGTTGTTGAAGGAGGAAAGAGGAGAGAAAAAGAGAAAAAGGGAAAAAGTGGCGGAGGGGGAGATGGCGAACGAACCAGTGGTACCCTCGTTTCATCTCTTTTCAACCACAAAACACACTCTCTATCTCTCTCTCTCTTTTTCTGTTGCACACTCTCTGTAGGGACAGTGGACGCACGAAGCATTATAACTCGACTCGACTCGAGTCCCTTCTTCCTCCCTTTTCCTCACCGTTACAGCCTACCTTTTCCTCTTCAGCAATCTTCTCTCTCTCTCTCTCTCTCTCTCTCTCTCTCTCTCTCTTTCTCTGTCTTGTAACTGCATCATCGAACAGAACAGAGTGAGAGAGAAAGAGAAAGATGCAGGGACACGCGGGTCCGCTTCTCGCGAGTAAAACCGTCCTTGATCCCCGGGCCACGCTGCATACGATACAACGAGAGAGGTACGGAGTCTCCTCTCCCTCTTTTTCTTCTTCTTCTTCTTCTTATTCTTCTTATTCTCCTCTTCCTCCTCCTCCTCCTCCTCCACCTCTTCCTCCTTCTTCTTCTTCACCTCTTTCGTCTCAACCATCTTCTCGTCGTACTCCACCACCGACTACTATCTCTCCCTCTTCTTCTTCAGCACGTGGTCACCACTGACGTCACGAGGCGCGCTGCTCGACCGAGAGCGTCGCCACGAAAACCTTAAGGTACTATCACACTAGTACGTACATAATATAAACGGTAGTTAAAGGAGAATTACTCTATCTGATCTTCTTTAATTTTTATCCTCGTTCCCTTTATTCTTTTCTTAAGTTTTCTTCTTTTTTTCTTTCTTTTTTCTGTTTTTTTTTTTTTTTTTTTTTTTTTTTTTATTATATTTGTTCTTTATTTTTATTATATTTTTCAAAACCATACATACGATTTTTTTCCATTCCAGAGATATTAAAAACTTTCTTACTTAAAGAAAACGATCTATTAGTTCGTTAATTGTTTTATTTTTCTTTATCGTCCTTTATTAAAACAATTGAATAATATCTCAGAAATCTGATTTGCTTATATGTATATATATATATATAGTTGTAATATACACATAAAAAATTAATTGATGAAATTAAGAAAGAATCTCGATATATATATCGACAGATCATCAAGTACATACATACATACATACATACATACATGCATACATGCATACATGCATACATACATACATACATACATACATACATACATACATACATACATACATACATACATACATACATACATACATACGTACATGTTACTATCTCTAAAACATCTCTCTACTCGTACGCTGAAATTATCCGTTCTTGGAAGCACCGGTCATGCTGGAACCCTTCGACCTCTCTCTTCCTCCCTCCTCGACACGTGGCCGGGACTGACGTCACGAATCGCACGATCCTCCAGGAGGATCTTGAAGGTCCGTTCACAAGGGAAACGCCCTGGTTAAAGCACAACGTTAATTTTCATTATTATAACGTCTATCCGATCGAAACTGTAGATCATCAGTTCTCTCTCTCTCTCTCTCTTCGTTTGCTTCGTTAAATCGAGATCCTGATATAATTATACATTTGCCTTCCTTAGTATTATCTCTTTCTTTCTCTCTCTCTCTCTCTCTCTCTCTCTCTCTCTCTCTCTCTTTCTCTCTCTCTTTGATCAGAGACCTTCAAGAATCTCTCGCAATCGCGAGAACGAACGACGAAGATTCGCCATAAGAGAGACAGAGAGACAGAGAGAGAAAGAGAGAGAGAGAGAGAGAGAGAGAGAGAGAGAGAGAGAGAGAGAGATAAAAAGAGAGAAACGTTCGACGGAAATAGAATGAAAAAATCGCTTAAAATTCCAGACGCAAAGCTCGAGTGTGCGCGCGAGCGCACGCGCATTCAGCGTAAGAGGCATCCATGGAATATCGTTTCTTTGTTAAAGAGTCGCGTGAAACGCCATCGTCGTCGTCGTCTTCTTCATCGTCTTCGTCGTCATTTTCGTCGTCGTCGTCTTCTTCTTCTCCTTCTTCCTCCTCGTCGTCGACGTCGTCCACGTCGTCCTTCTTAGTCGTTAGAATTGCCATCGGAGGAGAGAAAAGTCCATGGAACAGGAATGATGAAACGAACACACTTGACGCAATACACCCTTCGGTCGCATAATAAACCGTTCCAGGTGTTCGCGTGGGAGACGAGAATTACTCGACGTGTACTTAGCTGATAATAATAATCCATGAACGCTTCCACCTATCGATGCCCCGAGCCGCACACGCCAGCGCGCGTGCACAAACACATACACACACACACACACACACACACACATTGCATGTACACTGACATGGTACTCTTCGTTAGATCGAATGCATAAGGATGAATCGCGTAATTAGCTTAATTATATATCTTATCGAATTTATTACGGGCGAAAATATATACCTCTGTCGATATATATAGTATTGATTCGTGTGTTATAATCGTAATGTTTCTCTTTTTCTTTTTTCCTTTTCTTTCCTTTTCTTGTCTGTTTTCTTTCTTTCTTTCTTTCTTTTTTTCTCTTATCACAACAAAATTGACAATTTATTTACACCGCATGGTTTTCTCTTTGACACCTTCTTTTCCTTTTTCTTTCTTCTTCTTCTTCTTCTTCTTCTTCTTCTTCTTCTTTCTCTTCACGTAGAATTGATTAGCATTAAATTTATGGACATCGATCTTGGATATATTTATTTTTATTATTATTGCATTAAAATGCATTTTCTTTCTTTCCTTTTTCTCCTTTTTCTTTTTTCTTTTTTTTTCTTTCTTTTTTTTTCATAATACAACATTACATTAATCAAAATTAAGAATATGAGTTATTAAAGAAAGATCAAATAATATCGATGATTTCTATGACTTGAAAATATGAAATTTGAAATCGTTCAAATTGACGAGTTCCGTAAATATTCTAGCGTTCATAAAACGTACATCGTATACTGGTAAAATTCAAGATCGTAGTCGACGACGATGCCTCGTAAAGACGAACGTAAAGATATCCGATGGGTGAGGTGCCGATCGGAAAGCGCAACGATAACGGTACGGGCTCCGATAATTTATACGGCATTGCATTAGCCAGCTCCGTGTCTTTTTCGTCTTCGTCTTCGTCTTCGTCTTCGTCGACGACGACGACGACTATGGAGGATCCTACCTACGTACATATACATGCATGTATACACACAAACATACACATGCACTTATATATATATATATATATATATATATATATATATATATATATATATATATATAAACACAAGCATGTACAAGATCGTCGTCTAGCACTTTCTCCAAGGCCTTCTTCGAGGATCACCGTCGTGTATTCTTTGCTCGCAGCCACGATTTGCATAAAAGCGCGGTTCTCTCGCGACTCCCGGAATAATAACAATATACAATAACTCTAATAGGTGGCCTCGACTCGTAGGATAAGTCTACGCGAACGTAACGAACGTTCTACGTCCCTCCTAGCAAACTTTTCTTTCTTTCTTTCTTTCTTTCTTCCTTTCCTTCTTTTTCCCTTTCTTTCTTTCTTTCGTTTGTTCGTTCTTTCTTTCTTTCTTTCTTTCTTGCACTTGCGCGTGCATGCGGCCAGAGCCCGCGTAACGTAGTTAAATGCGCGTATAATAGCCGTGTACACGGTCGACAAGAAAACCGCGAAGAGTACCTGGTCCGAATGGTTGGCTACTTGCCTGCCGTCCCCCGTTCTTTCTTCTTCGAAGTAAAGGAAAAAGAAAAAAGTGCAAAAAAAAAAAGAGAAAAGAAAAAAGAAACAAAATAGAAAAGGAAAGAAAAAAAATTAGAAAGGAAAATAAGAAGAAAAGGAAAAAGTCAACGTAAGACGTTCTTTCGATTATGAAATTCAAGTTGAAACAAGAATAGAATAAAAAGAAGAGAAAGAAGTAGAAGTAGAAATAAAAGAAGAAGAAGAAGAAGTAAAAGAAAAAGGTTGTGGATGAGATTGCTAATCGACCGACCCCGATACAAGTGAGAGATACTAGAGAATTCATTTATCCGTAATAAGAAGGGAATATCCATGATATTATAATAGAAAGCAAAATGGTGAGGAGACGACCTCGCGTCTCATTTTAATCTGATCGAAGGATCCTTGGAATCGCGTGGGTGTCCGATCGATCGGTAGGGTGCCTCCTCGTGATTTATAAATAAATCATATCGTGCTCTCCTCGTAGCTGGTATATTCTCGTTACGAAGGACGAAAGACGACAACGATCTTTTCCGCGAAATCAGTAAATATCCCACCTCGTCGTTCACTTTGCCTATCCTCAGAGAGTGTCTTCTAAACAAAGGCTTGGATTGGCATATTGCGTATTGCCACCAATGATGATGATGGTGGTGGTGGTGGTGGTTGTGATGTTGGTGGTAGTGGTGGTGGTAATATTGGTAGTAATAGTAGTAGTAGAAATAGTAATAGTGTAGTAGTAATAGTAGTAGTAAATAATAGTAGTAGTAGTAGTAGTATTGATGGTGATGGCGATGGTGATAGTGGTAGTAGTGGGGTAGTGATGGTGTGCGGAACGAACGAGAGACGTATATAGGCGAACCTTAGAGATTGTAGGCTTGGTGTTAGGGAGCCCAAGGCCAACACCTGCATCGGAAACCCCACCACCAGTACTAACCACCAACACATTTATAGAGATCTATACACTATCTCGTCTCTACCAACACACTTTCGATCCTTACTGCGGCGCTCTGAACAGAACTGTACCGATACCAGTTTCCTCCTCTCTCTGTTAACTACCATTAAATATACCGGCACTTTGTCCTTCTTCTTCCTCGGATCCTTCCACATTGGCGACGGTGTATTTTATTATTCCTTCTAGATCTCTAGTTCTTTACTTTTAATTATAGTCTTTGATTTTTCTTTATTTCTCTCTTTCTTTCTATCTCTCTTTACGAAAGATTACATAAATTATACCTCCTCGTCTTTTCTCTCTTTCTCTCTCTCTCTTTTTCTCTCCCCTCTTTTTTTCTTTATCTTCCTCTCTTTCTTGACATGGCTCGCTCAGGTAGCTTCGAAGAAGGAAGAAGAAGAAGAGGAGAAAGATAATCGAGTTGGGAAAGAAGAGAATAGGTTCTTTCGTTCGGGCATACGAGCGGGTCAAAGCGATCGTGGAATCGGTCAGACCAGCAATAGGCCTGTTCTATCTCTTTTTCTCTTTCTCTCTCTTTCTCTCTCTCCCTCCCTCTTTTTCTCTTGTGGATTATACCTGTCCTGTGGAGTTTCTTCAACCTGCGCGCATTTAGCGTACGTTTTCCCTTTCGCTTCCTACGCATCTCTCTCTGTGGAAGGCACCCTTCCAGAGAGAAAGAGAGAAAGAGAGAAGAGAAACGTGAAAGAGAAAGAGGGAGGTAGAACTCTCGAACGTACGGACTCTCCGTGTCCTGCACTTTATAGCGCAATACATTACGAGCACGGTGCTCGGCGTGGGCCGACGTATCTCTCTCTCCAACTGTCCAGGTGAACCCACGTCCTCCACTGGCCGCTGCTTGCCTGCCTGGCTTGCCTGGCTTGCCTGGCTTGCTTGCCTGCTTGCTTACTCGCCTGCTTGCCTGCTCGCCTGGCTGGCTAGCTGGTCCAGCTTCGGCGGTAGCACAACTCCGGTTCCAGTTGACCAGTTTCTCTCCGGGCAGTCCACTACGATCTCTCTCTCTCTCTCTCTCTCTCTCTCTCTCTCTCTTTTTCTCTCTTTCTCTCTTTCTACCTTCGACCACCACCATTACCACTACCACTACTAATATATACTATATAGATATGTTCCAAGCATAAGCCGGTTGAGAGCAACCGGCTGTGCTTGCGATGGCATTGACGTGGTGCACCGAACGGCGAAAGTAATGCACCGTACACACGCCGTGATCCTCGCCACCGTCCTCCTTCTCCTCCTTCTTCTTCTCCTCTTCCTCCTTCTTCACCTTCTCTTCATCTTAGTCGTCGTAGTCGTCGACGGCAGCGTTGGTAAACTGCTAATCCGTTCCACGTATTTACTACGTGCCACTTGCCTCCGCACGCCGGCAGTTGCTTTGTAGGTTACTACGAATGCGTAAAATCGACGTCCCTCACTCTTTCTCTCTCTTTCTCTCTCTTTCTCTCTCTCTCTCTCTCTCTCTCGCTCTCTCTCTTTTTATCTTTCTCTTTCTCTTTCTCTTTCTCTCTCTCTTTCTCTATCTATCTTTCTCACTGCGTGGACGTGCGCTACCTCGCACCTTTCCCCGTAAATTCCCTCCTCCACCTTCGAAGAGCTCAGTCTAAGCAGGTTTTCTCTATTTTTCCTCCTCCGGGGAGTGTTTATCGAGGTCGTCGAGGTCCATCGAGTGCTTGTCAGGAAGCAGAGAATCGCTCGAGGTAGAACGAACAAATAGAGATATTGGCTCTTTTTCTTTTCTTTTTCATCTTCTTTCTTTCGTTTTTTTTCTCTTTTTCTTTCTTTCTCTCTCTCTCTCTCTCTCTCTTTTTTTTTTTTACTTTTTCTCTTTACGCTTTTTTTTTCCTTCCTCGTTGTCCTCTTTACTCTCTTTATTTATTTATTTCTAGAGATACATAATCATTGCCATTTGAAAGAGCTTCTGTCTTTTGTAAATAACGAAAGACTTCTTTTTCTTTTTCCTTTTTTTCTATTTTAATAGATAAAACGAGTGTTAATCAGCCCTATCTGTCATTATCACAAGTATCATTTGCATTAATTTATACAGGGTACTCTTTTAATTATATCCAACTCATTAATATCATTGAATCTTAATAAGACGTATTTTATTGCCAATACGTGAAATCATTAATTAAAAATTATAATAATATGAATATCTCTGTCTCGATCCGTGATCATAGTAACATTGATGATTTACCTTAAGCAATTGATATTAAATCAACTATTGAATTAGTCCATATAAATCTATTTTATTATGGTACTTATGATCTATGAATTGCACTATGATCAATATAAATGAAAATTCATTATTGCGAAATAACGATTTGATTTAACGAGAGTAATATCGTAGAGTAATCAAGGGTCGATAGGAAGATCAAAGAAGAATCATCGATCCTACTACTACCGGGATTCACCCACATCATCTTTCTCTCTATCTCTTTCTATCTCTCCTCTTTTCTTCCGACGACTTCCATGATAGATCGCCTCGATCGTGGGCGAATTACGTTCGTAGATCTCTTGCGATTTTCTTCGTTTGTAATTCAAAGGCGAAACGCGGATCTCTGACGACCACGACAGCGACGACGACGACGACGACGACGACGACGACGACGACGACGACGACGACGACCTATGTAAATTACTCTAGGGAGCACCGGCAATCCTTAAAGCCGATATACACACACATACACACACATATACATACATACATACATACATACATACGTACGTACATATATATACACATAATGAGATTAGTCCTACGCCCGGCGTGCTCCAAGAGACATTTCGTAACAATTCCGCGCGCGCGGTGTGCGCGCTCATGCGTGCCACGACCTGAATCTTTTCTTCTCTTTCTGCACGTACATAGATACTTACATACATACAAAACCATTGCTTGCTTCGATAGATAGAATACTCCGTGTTCCTGGATACCGTTCATCTATAGAGATTTATGTTTGTATATACATATATATATATATATATACATATATATATATATATATATATATATTTATTTTTATTTGTATATATATATGTACGTGTGTAGGATTAGGTAACACAACATGTTTATATATATATATATATTCCTCTGACTCTCAATCTGAAATTTTCTCTTAAGACTTCATAAATCGATTCCCGAAACGTGCATAGATCGATAGACAAGAAAACATTCTTTTCTCACGATCTTTAATTACGTTGTATATATTACAACTTTGAATATATATATATATATATATATATATATATATTTAATTACACGTTTAATAATTTAATTGATACAAAATATGTATGTATATAAGTTAGATATAAGGTGATGACTGTCTTCGAAATTAATTTTAAACTGGTTCTCTTTCTTTCTTTCTCTCTCTCTCTCTCTCTCTCTCTCTCTCTCTCTGTTTAATCATCTCCATCTTGGTAAATCGATTTTCGAAACGTAGAATATACATTAAGAAATTTTCTCGAATGATTTTTAACACGAGAACGTTGTAACGTTAAATTACGTAAGATTTAATATATTAATTGATACAAGATATGGCACCGTTTTTTAATCGATCCTATTAGAAGTCTAATAAGAAGAATATACATATTATCGATGATAATATTTAATCGGTCGTCTATTGATAATCAATGATAAAAATTTTCTATTAAAGTAATAAACAAAACGATCCTTATACTCGCGAATGTATATATCTACTAACGTCTAACATAGATCGGAAATTGAATTCTCGCTAATTTGCAAAGTCGTTAACGCGAGTAGATCCTACGGCCGTTGCAATTATAACGGGACACCGGGCGTCGTATAATTAATCCTTTGATCTGAGCGTGTGTGTAAACGTTAATTGGATTACAGGCTATCGATTCGACAGCTAATTCGATCCTCCGTCCTGGAGGACGAACGAGAAATGTATAGATGGATAGATAGATAGAGAGAGGGAGGGAGAGAGAGAGAGAGAGAGAGAAAGAAAATAGACGAAGATACGACGTATCTTTTCGTATTCGAGGTATCGTACTTTCGTACAGTTACATTTTACTTTTCAGATGAGTCGTAAAATCACTTTGGGACGTAAAAAAAAAAGAACTCTTCGTGTTTGTTGGAAGTATCTTACACGACACTAAAACGGGTCCTCCTCTCTCGTTATCTCAACTTAAGTCGGGAAATCGCGCCATTATAATAACGTACGTCTCGAACGGTTTCATTTGCATGCAAAGTATAAAAGTATCGAATCCGATCGAAATGTCTTGTAAAAACGTCGAACGTTTGTTAAAAGAAAAAGAGAGAAAAAAATAAAGAGAGAGAGAGAGAGAGAGAGAGAGAAAAAATCATACACGGTGACTTTTTTTCTATCGAATGTTCTTTTATTATTTTCTTCTTTTCCTTTTTTTTCTTTTTTTTTCTTTTTTCTTTCTTTTTTTTTCCTTTTTTTTTTTAAACGTCTCATCTCGTATTAAAGAGAGGAAAAAGGATAGAAGAGAAGCGTTGGATCGTTTCTACGTGAGAGTCACGTACGTACATACAAAGTATCTCTTTCTCTCTCTCTCTCTCTATCTCTCTCTCTCTCTCTCTCTCTCTCTCTCTCTCTCTCTCTTTCTGTCTACTCGACATACGAATGTATACACATATACGTACATATACATACAGAGAGACGGATAGAGAGACAGACACAGACGTAGTAAGAGACATTACTATGTATCTGTTCTCTCCCCGTGGCGTGCATTCGTATTCGTGTCTTGGGTTACGACAGAGTAGGCCCGTTATCGGGGCCTGCTGATTGCCTTTGAACAAAGAGAGCCTCGGTTGGCCGCGTCGGTCCGAGCGGGACGACGATAGAGTACGAGAGGAAAAGAGTAACACGAGGAGATTGTTCGTGATGAGGTGGTTAGACTGGTTCACGCACGTGTGTGAGTCTGGCAACACTGTCTGCTGTTCCCGGTGTGCGTCTCTTAAACTGCATATGGAGCCGTGTACCTCGGCTCAACAACGCGAGAGGGGAAAAGACCAACCTCCTCTCCCCTTCTCTCTTCTCTCTTACTATTTCTCTCTTATTTTCTCTCTTCATCCTGAACCGTTCCTTGCGTGAACTTGTTCTCTCCTCTTTTACCTTCCTATACAGATACGCGTGGGGCACTATGTATACATTTAATATATATATATATATATATATATATATATATATATATATATGTATATATATGTGTGTGTTTGTGTGTGTGTTTGTGTGTGTGTTTCTGTCGACTAGCAAAGATCGAACGCACCAAGTCCCGGACAAGTGGTGTTTGCCGTGCTAAGTATCTCCATCGGGAAAAGGAAAAAGGGTGAAAGCCTTTTGGAAAATCCTAGGATAATCGCTTCTTTGTCCCTATGTCTTTCTCTCTCTCTCTCTCTCTCTCTCTCTCTCTCTCTCTCTTTCTATCTCACTCTTCTTCTTTTTCTATCTCTTTTTTTGCCCTCTCCCCTTCTTTTTTCCCCCTTCTCCCCTTCTTTTTTTCCTTCTCTCTTTTTCTTCCTTTTCTTTCGTTTTTTCTTTTCTTGTATTTTTCTTTTTTTTTCTGTAAGTAGACGAGTCTTCAAAAGATCGTTTATTAGAGAGGGTGGTCTACGTATGTATATAAGCGCATTGAGAAAACGTAGTTTGTATATTTTAACGGAGATATAACTTAGAAACAGGTGCGCAAAACTCGCGACTATCGAAGCATAAAAATGTTTTTATTATAGGATACAAGATATATATATATATATATATATATATATATATATATATATATATATATACCTACGTTGTGAGAGCCTCGTTGTAATTAGAGTTTAATTTCTATCGTTGACCGATCGTCCATCGACCGACCATCGTGTGTGTCGGTGGTTCGATTGAGGAAGAAAAAAAAAAAAAAAAAAAAAAAAAAAAATATTTTTTTTTCTTTTCCTCACATGTACCATAAGCATATTTGTATTTATGTATTCATGTATGTTACGTATTATTTTATAGGTATATGTATTATACATAGCGAGAAGAAGAGGGTTGTTAGAATAGGTTTATTTTTGTTTTCTTAGAAACCTGTTGCACTTAGATGATTTCATTTTTTGTTTGTTTATTTGTTTCTTCTTTTTTTCTTTTTTTTTTTTCTAATCCTATTCCTAATCCTTCAAAATTGATATTAATATTTGTCATCAGTAAAATCGCATATGTTCGTTTGATATTAATTTATTTTGCAATTCTTTTTTATTTGTTAAGTTTTTTTCTCTCTTTTTTTTTTCCTCTTTTTTTTTTCTTTTTTTTTTCTTCTTCTGAAGATTTCTTCGAATATTCTAATCGTACATAGATAGAAGTTGACAGACACGAACGATTATCTAATCTTTCCCAAGTTTTTCTTCCTCTTCGTAGTTAAGATTTGACGTGAGTTCATGTCCTAAGCAGAGAGGAGAAAGAGCTTCGTCGAGATCGTGCGAACGTTCGTGTGAATATATGTTTGTATGTGTTATTATGTATACGTGTACGTACGTGCGCGCGCGCATATGTGTGTGTGTGTGAGCGCGCTCTCACTGTCGCAGTGTACCTTTCGAGGGTGTTAATGCGTGTGGAGGCGGGTTCGTTGGGCCGACTCGTTCGTTTCTTCCCTCTTTCTCTCTTCTCTTAACCATCCTCCTTCCTCCTCTCATCCTCGTTGCTCTTACTGTAGGCACTGGTTTGTTTTGGTTCACCGAGTAACTCGCGCGCGAGGAGAATCATCATCATCATCGTTCGTCGTCGTCGTCGTCGTCGTTGTTCTTCGAACGATCGATTCGTGTATATGTTTGTGTGTTTGCATGCGTGCATGCGTCTCTCTCTCTCTCTCTCTCTCCCTATCTTTCTGTCTGTATGTGTACGATAACGATGGCACGCGCTTTTTTATGCTAACTTTATTAATGATATTAAAGTTGCTTGTAAAATAATTCTTTACCTTCTTACCTTTCTTTTATTTACCTTTTCATTTTTTTTTTTTCGTGGAAATTTTGTCCATTAAAAATTTTCCGCAATCAATTGCATTGTAATTTTTGTATAAAAATGAGAAATATCAAAATACGTAAATTACGACGGATTTTGTAATAATAAAAATATAAAACTCTTTTCTTTTTTCCCTCCGTTTTTATTTTATTAACGTAAAAATTATAATCAATGAGAATATAATAATAGTAAATATGAATATGTTATTTTGTTGAAAATAATAAGGAATATAAAAATATATTTAAGTAGAATGCGAATAAGAATTTATTCGTTGGACTTTAGACGTTCGTTTTTATTCTTGTTTGAATTGGAGCTAAATTACGATCGAAAAAAAAAAGAAAAAAAAAAAAAAAAATAAAAATAAAAAGAAAAAGCAAAAAGAAAATGAACGAAAGAAACGTAGGAAAAATAATTAGAAAGATGACTCTCTTCTTCTCCTTCTTCTTCTTCTTCTTCTTCTAACTAACGACGAAAACAACGTTTTCTTTTTTTCAGGAGATCGGAGGATGCGATTTTCGAGTCACGTTTAGAAAGAAGACGGTCAGCGGCCTTTCTTGGTTCAGGACTTCTCAAGAGTAACAAGTACCTACGTTTTTTCTTTTTTTCTTTTCATTTCTTATGTTTCTACCAATAGGAAGAAAGGAATACTGGTAGCATATAGGAGAGACATGGTTGTCTCTATCAGGCACGTTTTTTCTTGAAAATTCTCACGTGTCCTTGCGTTTACGCCCGCGCTTCCATGAACTTCTCTCTCTTTTTCTCTCTCTCTCTCTTTCTTCGAATACACGAATTCGTCGTCATCTTCGTCTTCGTCTTCATCCTCATCCTCGTCCTCCTCATTCTCTTCCTTTTCCTCCTCCTTCGTTCGTTTCACCTTCCACCTCTCCTTCTCATTCTACCCTTTTTCTCCGTAAAGGCGCACAATAGCACCCGGCTGATGGCACTGGCGGTTATGGATGAACGGTAGCGAACGAGGAGCGACAGTCGGCAAGAAGCGATGAGAGAAAAAGGAAGATGAGAAGGATGAGAAGGAGGAGGAGGAGATGGTGGTGGTGGTGCAGGAGATGAGGAAGATGAAGAAAAGGGAGACGAAGGAGGCTGTGGTAAATCGTTCGCCGAGCAGAATCTCTTCGAGCGGCACGTTTCTCCGACGAACTTGGAGATTCTCTCTTCTCTTTACGCCATCGCAAGAAATTTTCCCTATCTTCTATTTCCTCTCTCTCTCTCTCTCTCTCTCTCTCTCTCTCTCTCTCTCTCTCCCTCTCTCTTTCTATGTCTGTCTTTCTTTTTGTCAACTTCATGCAGTGAATTCTTTACGATAGGTAAAGAAATTTCGTTGACACGAGAAACGTGGCCAAAAATATCAAGAAAAATAGTAAAACTATGAAAATTCCGATTTTTCTATCTTTCTATACATACTTTATATATAGCAGGATGAATAAGAGATAGACAAATAAATGTAACGAACGAGAAAGAAAGAGAAAGAGAAGGAGAAAGAGAAAGAGAAAGAGAAAGAGAGAGAGACCATCAGAAAAATTGAGTTCCTTGAACCGAGACAACGCGCCTCGTGGTTCTTGTTATTGTTGTTGTTATTGTTGTTGTCGGTGCACTTCGGTTCTGTGAACTTCGGGATGACGTCCAATCTTCGTCCTCGATTCTTCGAATTGGAGAATGAGTTGTTGGTAGCACCTTATTCGTTGGAACATCGCACAAGTGAAAACACCTTCGCGTATCTTTTTCATTGCGTCTTTCCTCTTTTTCTTTTTTCTTTTTTTTTTGCCTTCTTCCTCATCTTCTTCTCCTCTTCCTCCTCTTCTTCTACTTCTCCTTCTTCTTTTTCTTCTTCTTCTCGATTCAGATCAATCGATCGATCTTCTCTCTTTTTTTTCGATGAGTCTTCCGAGGAGATCGTATTCATCTTAAGACGGTCAAATCGATCGGAAGAGAGTTTCTCCTTTAGTATACTCGAGCACGAAAGGTATATAACATAGAGTTGCATTCGAAGCGATCTTTAAGGTACATCGAACCCTCCCTTTATATGTTCCTTTATACCCTCTTAAATATACCTGAATCCTCGAAAAGGATTTCGAATGCATAGCAAGGAGGAACAGGTGTCAAGAGCTGATGGAGAAACGTTGAGGAAGGAGGTGATACATAGGAATCGACACGAAGAAATAGAGAGAAAGAGAAAATATGTAAAAGAAAAATATAGGAAACAAGACGAAGAAGAGAGAAAAGGAGTAAGTATAAAAAAGATATATATATATATATATACATACATATATATACATATATATATATATATATATATCTTTAAAAAGAAAGAGTAGTGGTGGCTCTCACCCAACTCCCCCTCGACTTATATTCTTGGAGCGCATCGAGGCCCGTCTCCGGGCACAGGCTCCTTTCAAGGATAACGAGTAATCCTGGATAGTGGATCCGCTGATCCGAAGGAGTGAGAAAGAGAAAGAAAGAAAGAAAGAAGGAAAGAAAGAAAGAAGAAAAGAAGGAAAAAGAAAAAAAGAATAGCTCTACTCTTCAACTCGTCCCTTTTCCATCGATCCGAAGTCTTCTAAGTCCACTCCCTGTAGAAGCCTATAATTATATATGGATTTTGATCCGTGTTAGAGTCCGAGCGATGGCCGCCGGACGACGCGATGCGATGGCCCGTCGTCGGTTGCCCCAGGCGTAGGTGGCAGAGAGGGTCAAATCCACGGAGGTCACCTTTTTTCCCCTCTTCTCTTCGAGCACCTTCAATGTTGCTAGGAAGAAGGAACTTGCTAAAGTTCGGTCGAAGTTTCTCGCTCCGGACCAGGATTCTCCTTCTCTTTTTTTTTCTTTCTCTCTTTCTATATATATATATATATATATCTTTCTTTCTCGCTCTTGCTTTCGATCTCTCTCTCTCTCTCTCTCCCTCTCTCATTCTCTCTCTCTTTCTCTCTCTTTCTCTCTCCCGCACGTCTCTTTGCCCTTAGAACGTGACTCGACGAAAGGCCTGGGTTTTGTTTTGACAAATCCTCCCGTACGTGTGCGTCGAGTTGCTCGGTTGGACCCTCTTTTCTGGCTTCGGGGTTTCCTGTATTGGGTCCTGTTAGTGTGCATTGGACTCTCTCTCTCTCTCTCTTTCTCATTCTCTATCTATCTATCTATCCATCTATCTATCTATCTATCTATTTCTCTCTCTCTATCTCTCTTTCTCTCTCTCTCTCTCTCTCTATCTTCTTCCTTCTCTTCTCGAAGATGTAAAAACGAAAGAGAGAGAGAGAGAGAGAGAGAGAGAGAGAGAGAGAGGCAGGTACTTTAACTTGCTCGTCGTTTTGTCGAAACCCCCCACCAATCTGACCCGATATAAACACGAGTGGCTGATAGCCGTGGGGCCCTGTGAACGAGTGCAACGAAGAAAGATAGAACGATAGAGAGAAAGAGGACGAAGAAGTAGAAGAAGAAGAAGACGAAGAAGAAGAAGAAGAAGAAGAAGAGGAAGAAGGAAGAGAAGGAGGAGAAAGAAGGAAGGAAAGGGTCCGTGGAAGAAGGACAACTAAAAGGAGGATGATGGTATAGAAGGAAGAAGAGAGGAGAGCGTCCTCTGAGTCCACGAGTACTGCCGAGCTCACCCGAAGCAGACCGAGCTGAGATACAAACGAAACGAGCAAAGGGAGAAAAAAAAAGTGAAACACGAGGGAGGCAAAGTGCAGCTGAGCCCCAGTGGCGTAGCCGCTACTTTCTTTGCCCATGGATCGACGTACGGGCTTAATCCCGTGAAGATAAATTATCGTCTAATTCAATATCTTCGAGCAAATTTAATGGGATTTAAAATTTTCTGTGAATGTCATTGATATTGCCTACAACAACAACTAGTTCTTCTTTTTTTTTATTTTTTTTTCGTTTGTTTGTTTTTTTTTTGTTTGTTTGTTTTTATTCACGAAAATCAAACTCGAGATAATTTTAATAATACGATGTTTAATTGGGACACCATAATGAACTATCTGCCTTCCTATTTTTCTTTCTTTCTTTTTGTTTTTGTTTTTTTTTTATCTTGAGATTGGAAACAGTCCCATAAAAAGATATGCCAATAACAAGGGACACCAGTTAGATTTGCTAAATCTCTGCCAAAGTGCATTAGGACGACAACGACGACGACGACGACGACGACGACGACGACGACGACGACGACGACGAGAAGAGGAAGAAGAAGAAGAAGAAAAAGGGGGATGATGCTTTTTTCCAGGCTGAATAATGTCGAGTCCCGGCCATTGTGCTGTGTGTGCAAGTCAGTCCTCAATAGCCGGGGGTCTAACCGGACAAAACAGGGACGTAGGCCCCAACGGTCTGTCCGTTGAACTGGGTCACGCCGAAGTGGTTGATTGTATTTTTTGTTGGAACATCTCTCTCTCTCTCTCTCTCTCTCTCTCTCTACTTTGGACCGGACCTCATCTCCCAACTTTTCTTTATCCTTTTCGCACTCTCCCGTACGTTTTATTCTCTTCTTCTCACTCTCTTTTGATCTCAAAAAGGGAGGAAAGAAGAGGGCGAAGGTGGAGAAAAAGTATAAGAAAAGAGAGAGAAAGAGAGAGAAAGAGAGAGAGAGAAAGAGAGAGTAGGAAGGAGGTAGGCGTCATTATGAAAATGATACTGTACCTGTAGCCAAGGGGACAGACCGCAGACCATGGCAATTACGCGTAATGAAACGTCCGGGTCCACCGTTCGCAGGGAGAGACGGCGAAGGGCAATTGACGACGTTTATACCTACGCACGGAGGAGAGATCTCGAACTCGTGTAAACTGCGACGTGGCATCGCGTGTAAATAAGTCGTAAAAAATCTGTTCGTCCCCTCCCGTCCTCTTCTCCTTTCTTGGCGAAGGCTATTCTCTCTCTCTCGCTCTCTCTCTCTCTCTCTCTCTCTCTCTCGCTCTCGCTCTCTCTTTCTCTTTCTTTTTTTTTCTCTCGACATTAAGGGCTACGTTACGAGCTTCGTATCCATCCCTCTTATCTTTTTCTTTCCAATTTTAAAGATTCAACGGGCGTCGATCGATCCAAAAACGAAGTAAGATCAAATCTCTGTATAATTAACTTCGTGATCATGATAATGTAATTCCTATCGAACTAAAGAGAGAGAGAGAGAGAGAGAGAGAGAGAGAGAGAGAGAGAGAGAGAGAGAGAGAGAGAGAGAGAGAGAGAGAGAGAGAGAGAGTGAGAGAGAAGGACGGGCAATCGTTGGAAAAAAAGTAAAAAAATAAAAATAAAAATAAAATGAAATAAAATAAAAATAAAAGGAAAAAAAAAGTCTCTCTCCTTCTCTCCCCTCCCTCCCTTCCTCCCTCCCTCTCTCTTTTTCTCTCTTTCCTCTCCTCTTTGACTCGCATTTCTCCCTCTCATTAGAATCGCCGTAACATATCTCCTCTCCACTCATCCACGATGTATGTCGTACACACGTACTCCCCGGCATCTGAAATTCTTCAACACGTGTTCTACTCGGCGTCACACAATGTTTAGCCTTTTGTTTGACGTGAATCACCTCCCGTACGACGCTCGCTGATGTATCTGCGCGCGAGCACTCATTCCGTCGACCCCTTTCTCTCTCTCTTTCTCTTTCTTTTTCTCTCTCTCTCTCTCTCTCTTTTTCTATTTCGCTTTTTCTGTTTTCTATAGACGCTTGTATATGTGAGCACACCGCAAAGGGAGTACGAAGAGAGCTATGGTTACGTTTGTAGATGTTCAACAGGTACGAGGGTTCTTGCGTACGGAAACACGCTTTACGCTAACTCTCTCTTTCTCTCTCTTTGTCTCTCTCTCTCTCTCTCTCTCTCTCTCTTTCTCTGTGCATATACACACATATATATTATATAGATGTACTACATATACAATCGAGAAGCATGATGAAGGGCTTCAAGTATTGTTTCCTTCTCTCTATTTCTCTCTCTCTCTCTCTCTCTCTCTCTCTCTCTCTTTCTCTTTCTCTTTCTCTTTTTCTCTTCCCCACCCCACACATTCAGCCCTGTATGAGTCACTAGCCAAACCATAAAATAGTCATAGAAATGAGTTATGCCGGTGACCCCTTCGGTCGTATGACAAACTCATGACTATCACGACTACCTGTGTTCTCGATGCGTGTTTAGAATCGGACATCATCGGAACTGTTCGAGATATCTCGCGTATAGTTAGATCGTAAGAGAAAGAGAAAAGGATATAAGTGGTTAGAGGTTAACGAGAATTTAGATTGGCTGGTGCAGTTGGACGTTAGGTACACCAGATAAATCGTATAAATTTCTTTCGACTTTCCTTCTTAATTGACCCACTTTGGCCTTAGTAACGTTTCACAATACGTTTTACCTTTCCCGTTCTCGACATTAATATTAGCTCGAAATCGTCCTATTACCTCGATCGCTTCGATCCTTCCTCCGCTATCCGCCCTCCCCCCCCAATCCCCTACTCGTTCTTTTTCAGTAGAACAAGTCTCTTTCTCTTTTTCTATCTATCTATCCATTTATCTATATATCTATCCATTTATCCATTTATCTAACTATCTTTACCTTTGAGATAACGATCTGAGATTAGAGAGAACATTGTCGAAGGTATATTACCGTAGCGAAATTATTACGCGTTTGCGGGAGAACACTGTTCATTGATACTCTCCCTCTCTCTCTCTCTCTCTCTCTCTCTATATATATATATATATATATATTTATATATATATATACATATATATAGATCGAAAGCGACGTTGAGATAAGATAGAACGAAGGCAAATTGTGTCTCTTAAGGCAAACTGTTTTAAAAGTAATTCTGAGTAACACTTTATCATTACATATATGCACGAACACAGACACACACATATAGACACACCACATACAATTTTAGATTTATCAGGATTCTATTATATTCGCCATGCGGTGTGATTAAATAAGTTCCATAACTTTTCCGGCAGCTTTGAAAAATGAAATGGCCGGCGAGAGTAATTTCTTCTCTCTTTATCCGTCTCTTTTTCTCTCGTTTGTTACTCAAGAAGAGGAGGAGGAGGTAAGGAGAAGGAGAAAGAGAGAGAGAGAGGGAATACTAGATGTTTAACGACGACCCAGATCTAAAGTGGCCGATAATTACGACGGGTTGTCAGCGTGCAAGCGGAGCAAATCACGAAGGTTCATCGTTGCTAGGAAGAATCGTTTCTTCTTCTTAGGGAGACACATTGTTTGTACAAGGAAAAAGAACACGAAATCTAATTCGAGGAGCGAGGAGACACACTTTCGACCGGTGTGTTCGAGCATACATGTTCGGGATTAGTCTCCTCGTCCGCCCTAAGTAAACAACTCCTACGTCATCGGAATGGTATAAAATGTCTTGAAAAAGAACTAGTATGAAGAATTTAGAAATGGTAAGATGTATATACATAATATATATATATATATTATATATATAGCTTTAGAAACAGGTCAGATTTATTCATACGTAAATTTTACGTCGACCATCGATTTTAGTGTCCTCAAATGGTTTTAACTTATCAAAAGATTTTTTCTTTTTTTTTTTCAGAAAAAAAAAATATATATAAGTATAAATACATATTTATAAATATATTAATATATATATTAAATATATATTATATATATAATATATATATATTTAAATATATATATATATATATTAAATATATATATATATTAAAACAAAAAATATAATTCGCACTTTACGAGGAGTTAATTTTTACTATCCGCAAGTGTAAGAAAATTCTCGGAAAGGAATGAAAGATACTTGGAAGAGAACGTTAGGAGGTTGGCTTTGCTTTTATTATATCCGACCATTGTCGCTTACGGGATTCCCCTCTAATTGGCGGCATAATTAATAAATATTTTCTCTTAATATTCGAAAGATACGAAGGGAAATTTACGATCTTCTTAACACCCTCTTCCTTATTTCCAGACATAAATGAAGTAAGTAAAGTAAGGAAGGACAGAAAAAAAAAGGAAGGAAGGTGGAATAATTCTTTTTGTCTTTTTTGTCGACACCTCAATTTCTCTTTTTATTCCTCTTAAATACTCCGGTTCGGTAATTCTTAAGGCTTATGGATAAGTTAGAAGAGTGACGATCTTAGAGAGGAAAGTGTTTCGGAGTGATTCACGTTATTTGCAGAGTGCTGGCTCCTTCCTCTTTCCCTCTTTCTCTTTGGTCTTCTTCTCCTACATTTCACCTCTCTTTTCCCTTTCTTCAAGTCGCGCGATGGCGGAGGCGGCTATGGTTTGCCTTTCTCTCTCGTGACCAAACAGGGGAGGGGAAGGAGGTGGGGTATAGAGGACGGGGGCGGCGGTGAACCGGTGACATAATTACGCCATAGCTTGGAGGCAACTCCACCTGAGTCACTCGTCCATCCTGTATTCGCTTTCTTTTGTTCTCCTCGTTACAACGATAACGCATCTTTAAATTATATTCTAAAAAGTATATATAATAATCGTTAAATAATAAATATCGTTAAGCGTTTATCCAACGAGTCTTTTTAAATTTGCAAAGATTTCTTTCTCTTTCCTTTCTCTTTACTTTTCCTTTTCTTCTTTTTTCCTTTTTTTTTTTTGTCTTTTTTTCTTTTCCTTCGTTTTCGCCTCTAACGAGTCACGGAACGTTCGAAAATTCGAAACCTTTTGAATAAATAATTCACCCGAGAGGGTAGGTAACAGACGTACGAAAGAATGCTAGTATCGGAACTAGTATACTCGCTAAAACGTGACAAAGGGATTGTTTTTCCACCCCTACCGTTGAGCTCCTTATTTTCATAGAGAACGGCAAAGGTGTAGCGTAACACCGAGATCTCCATATCAATGGGGCTCCCCTACTAAGTTCGCAGGTGTACCACCCCATTCACCATAAAAGAACAAACCTTTGGGACAAGTGTGTTACGGTGGGCGCCCCGGAGAAACGGTTACACCATGATTTTCTTTTCTCTCTCTTTCTCTCGTGTACGTTTGGCATAACGTGAAGAAAAAAAGAAAAAGAAACGAAAAAAGAAAAAGAGAGAGAGAGAGAGAGAGAGAGAGAGAGAGAGAGAAAGAAGGCTTTGCATTATTGAGGGGGATAGAGATCGAGGGGAGCCATGTTCAGAGTGTATGGGAATCTCACAGGTGTATGGTTTTCTAAGAGGAGAGACGAGGACTTTGCTTCGGGCAACGTTCGTTCCGTAAAAGAGGGTGTGCAAAGGGGAGACTATCTTTCTCTCTCTCCCTCTCTCTCCCACTCTCTTACACATTCTTCTGATGGTGATATTAAAACACAATATCCTATGGGACGAAAAAGATCGAAGGTAGAAACCGGGAGTGTCGGAAGGTGATGACACTGCTCGAATGCACGTGCATGGGAATCCGATATCCCGTTTCGAAAACGAGCGAGGGTTGAACGCGAAGAAGAAGAAGAAGAAGAAGAAGAAGAAGAAGAAGAAGAAGGACAGATGGGTCAAGAGTACCACCATAAAGTCCCACGGGTTAAGAATCGCTCGGGAGCGAAGATCGACCTTCGAACGATCCGATCGTTCCTTGGCAATCCCTCACCCGTCATCTATCGATATCTTCGTACAACCAGAAAGAAAAAGACATGCAGAGAGAGAGAGAGAGAGAAAGAGAGAGAAAAAAAGGGAGAGGGAAAGCTTACTTATGCACGCATCTTCCTTCACCCTTTCTCTCTCTCTCTCATACACACACACACTCTCTCTTTCCCTCAGTCTTTTTTTCCTTCTCTTTCTCGCTCATAAGAGTCTATTATAAACTTCTCGGTAAGAGGGAGGAAAGGAGAGACGAGAAACGGCTACCGTTGCCTCTTTAGCTCCTGGCGCACGCTGCAGAGAGAATCGAGGTCAAGGGACGCGCTTCGATTATCTCCATCGAAGAAGAACTCTGCAGGTAAGAGTCGTCTCTCTCTCTCTCTCTCTCACTCTGTCACGCACGCACACTCGTGCTACTCCATCCAAGAGGAAATTGAACTCGAGTAGATAAAGATCTTGGAGACTATCGCCATTTCGTATACGTATAATTAGGATTTTCCAATAGGTAAGTGTTTAAACTAAGTAAGAGTGAGAAAGGAAGAAAGAAAGAAAGAAAGAAAGAAAGAAAGAAATATATATATATATATATATATATATATATATATATATATATAGGAGAAAGAGAAATCCATGGTCGGTGACCTTGACCGTTCGATACACGTCGTATGAACAAGAGGACTTATCCAAGAGGTTCGTAGGGGGAAGGGAGAAAGGAAGAAACGAAGAAGATGCTGTCGAGAAACGAAACGAAGTTTAACCTTGAAGAGAATTCTCTCTCTCTCTCTCTCTCTTTCTCTCTCTCTTTCTGCCAGCTTTGAAGATTCGATTGAGTTTGCACGCTCGTTCCACCGAACTCTTCTTTCGATGTGCTGGAGATGGGTAGGAGGAAGGGAGGGCGGGAGGTAGGTCGGTAGGTAGGCTGAGAGGGAGGGTGGGAGGGAGGAAGGGAAAGAGAGGGTGAGGCAAAAACGAGGATCTTCGGGGCACGACGATACGGCCCGTCGTCCGAGGCAGCACGATAGCCACGTTTTCCGTTGTAAATTTCCCCAAAGCGCGAGTGGGACGTAAATCGATCAGACACTGGCTTTGCCTCGCTGTGGATGAGGTTTTGTTCGTTTTTGGGCCCTGCTCCCGTACAAGAGGGAATCGAGGGGCCTGATGAGTCACGGACGGTGCCCCGCGGCGAAAGGCCCAGTGACTCTCATCTCGTTAGAATGTATTTGTTATTTTAGGATCGAAACGATTTGAAATTTCTTCGTACGATCTTTATGTTTTTTTCTTTCTTTTTTTTCTTCTTTTTTTTTTTTTGACGGAAATCAATATTATTTCTCGCTAATTAATTTACAAATGTCTCGACGTAATGAACGTTGTTTAATATATATATATAAATATATGTTTTTTCTTTTTTTTTTTTTTTAATCGTCCAACGATGCGTTATCCATTTTGATATTTTTTTTTCCATCCCTTTCATTTATCCAATTGCACGATCTCGTTATAATTGGCATGACGATTGTACCGTATTATCATTAATATGAAATGTTTTAATATTGTTTATCTTTATCATCCCGAAAATGATTTGTAGAGTTTTAAAGTTGATAGTGAGAACCTTCGGACGATAGCCAGGGGTTTGGGTACGTTAGGAACACGTGCAGTCTCGAACGGTCCAGGTCCCCCCGTAAACGTGTTCGTGTTCAGATGGTACCCCTCTGGATGTGTGCGAGTCGAGATATAGGAGCCTTCGTCCCCTCTTCTTACTCGTTCTTTCACCATCTCTCTCTCTCTTTCTCTTTTTCTTTTTATCTTTCTCTTTCTCTTTCTCTTTCCTCACCGTTGGTACCCTAAGTTATATTCGAAAGGGGAGATTTGTATTTGTGCATTGGACGTATTGTTTGTGTAAGTTGGCTCCCCTGGCAGGTTAGCCACCTGTTGACTAAACTGAACCTTAGGTCTGCCCACACAAACCCCTCTGACGATGTTTTTAAACTACCCCCGTCCCACTGCGCTCGCGCGTCCTCTTTCTCAGCTCTTAATCTTTATTTTGCTCTGTAGGGGTTAGAGACCTCTAGTCATCATCTTCGTCGTTGTCTTCGTCGTCGTTTTCGTCTTCGTCGTCGTCTTCGTCGTCGTCTTGCGCTTTGGTTTGTACGCATTTAAAATCAATGTCCATACGAAAGGACGGCTCCTTATTCCTTTGCTTTTTCTCATTTTGATTCGGATATATCAACTCCAGAAAGCGTTGGAAACGGACGAGTTTTATTACGACTACTTCTTTAAAAGATTTCTTCGAGATAGTAGGATCTCTTCTTTCGTAAAACTTTTCGTTTTTCTTCCCCTTCCTCTTCCTCCTCCTTCTTAAAAACTTTGTAAACTTTTTCTTTGATTTAATGAATAGAATAAATTGATAATTTAGTTTGTCGTTTATACATATATTCCAAAGTAAAAGAAAGATACATACGTACATACATATATACATACATACGTACATATATGTATATATATATATATATATATATATATATATATATATAAATATATATATAATAATTTTATTTACATATAAGGATATAATTATATAAATATATTAAATAGGACTATAATATAATTAATATATAAATAAAGCATAATAAGATATAAAATATGAAAATATGCAAATTACAGAATATATATAGAAAAAAAAAATAAAGTTAAGGGCGACAAAAGAGCACCTAGCGAATGTATATATACATGTGTATGTGTGTGTGTGTGTGTGTGTATGTGTGTATAGAAGGATCCTCTTTTCAAAGAACGACCTTAGTCCGTGTCTATATCATCGATAGAATCTCGAGAAGGAAGATATTCACTTTGGAATGAGATTTCCATTTGGAGTCGTAGCTGGCCCGATTCCAGCTTTGAGAGCGAGCATACTACTACTGCTTGAGGATCCTTCCGACGATCCTGCAAATCGATTCAAACGTATTCAAAGCTATTCCAGTCGATATCTATACGCGGATATATTGTCACCGTATCGTAATAGTCGTCCTCGTGTGCCACACTGGACGACAATGGAGCTCGTTGTCGCTTCCTTTCGCTTCGATTTCTACGATACGATCTTTGATCTTTGAAATCTCTCAAATCGAAAATGTATCAAGAACGATTATATATTATAAAGAGAAAAAGATAGATAGATAGAGAGAGAGAGAGAGAGGGAGAAAGAGAAGTAAAGATGAATTATTAAATGAATTTAATTATTTTATCGAGAAACGTCACTCGAAATATGATTTAATGATTCTCATGTAAATTAACGTTGTGTAAGATAAAATTATGCAATATGATGTCGTGGTATTGATAAAAATATAATTCTCTTGAGAGATAGGTAGAGTGAGAGATGATAGATAGAGTGAGAGAGAGAAAGAGAGAGAAATTGTACAATCCTCGAAAGAACGACGAAAATATTTATATGCTAACTCTCAGCATGTGGTAATTGGGTCAAGCGTGACTCCGTGTATCGAGCTTTGTGCATGTTCGCGCAAAAAAGATCCCGAGTCCCTATTCCATTTATATTTAACGTGACTTTCTCATTTTTCTTTTAGAATCTTCGAAGAGTTGGACGGACTATTTCGACGACTATTATATAACTGACAATAAGAAAGAAAATATATCGATATCGTATTTGTTGAAAATAATATTTATCCTTTTTCAATTATCCAATCGAGGCGTGTTAGAAGATACGGATCCTACAGGAAAATATCGGAACGGTAAACGGACGATTTATGATAACACTTAACAGTTTATTTCTGCGATTATCGTTCGGCAAATAACCAGTCGTTTCGATCATGACGGCGAAGAACAAAATCGTTCGATGACTTAATTCGAGGGTAAGGAAGTTCGTTGAGTAACGATTATCTATCGTCTATAATAATGACTTTACGCTTCGCGATATCTATCGCGAGATTCGTGTAATACGTAAGGTGGTGGTGTTCCGTTTTACTAAACGCGGAAAATGTTTGTGATTAAAAGACCTGCTGGCTGCTGGACGTGTTCTGACTTCTACATACATGTATACATACATACATATATACATATATACATACATATATACATACATACATATAAACACAGTTAGCTAATATTCATTACACGTAGGTACGTGTACGTGTGTAAAACACGTTTGGAGAATAGCATATGATAGTAACGTACAATAGTTCCTCTTAGTCTAAGCATTCCCACATCAACCTGCCCAATTTCCTTTTCCGTTATTCATACATTGTGTCCTATACAATTCTATTTCTCTCTCTCTCTCTTTCTCTCTCTCTCTCTTTCTTTCTCTATCTCTATCTCTATCTCTATCTCTATCTCTATCTCTGTTGGTAGCTTTACGGCTAATTAGCGAGCCGATCTACTTGTTCCCGTTGTGCCGAGTAAGCGAGCGAGCAAGCACGCTTGCTTGCTCGCTCACGGACCGACCAATAATTAAGTCGGTTGGGATCATTGCGCCGTCGATTACTCTTGCCGATAATTGAGCCTTAATATTGTCGGTTAGTAGCACCATTCTGAAGTTGCTTCTCGACGATAAAGACATTATCGAATATTGGTAGAAAAAATTATTGTACCAACAACTGTTTCTTTCTCTCTTTATCTTTAAGATATCGTGATTCGATTGAATTTTCATGTTTCTTCATCTTTCTTTTTTATTTTTTTTCCTCGTTCCTTCTTTTTCTTCTTTTTTTTTCTTTTTCTTTTCTTTTATTTTTCTTTTTCTCTTATTCCATTTGACGAATTATCTACGCTCATTGGCACCTAACGTCTACCTCTTTTATAGATCGTATCCTTGATCTACGAACGTGCACTGCTCGTTACTCGTTCTCCCGTGTAAAATTTTTGTCGCGTCCCTATAACGCAACAACAATTCTCATGGAAGTTACTCTTACAGTACATAACACAAGAGAAAATCATTGGCAACGAAATGTCGCGGTCTGTTAAACCTCAACAATTATCGCTGAGTCAGCGTGTTTTAGCAAAAATCGTTTAGTCCAGAGCCTTCGATAAAAGGGAGGAGGAGTGTTCTAACCCTCTTTCTCCCTCTCTCTCTCTCTCTCTCTCTCTCTCTCTCTCTCTCTCTCTCTTTATCTCTCTCTCTCATTCGCTTAGAAGAGATCGGATCTTGCACGGATAGGTCTACCAGATCTCTGTGCAATGTCACTTCGATCGACATTATTCCATTCTTTTCTTTTTTTATTCTTTTTATTATTTTTTTTTGTTTTTAACCTTTTTCTTTCTCCTTCCTTTTACAAGATAATATTGCTCTGCTGTTTTGTCTCACCGAACGATTTTGCGTTGCAATCGTCCTGATAGGCTCCACTAGGGCAACAATCTATTTCTCTCTCTCTCTCTCTCTCTCTCTCTCTCTCTCTATCTCTTCCTCTCTCTCTCTCTCTCTCTTTATCTTCTATCTCTGTTGATACTCTCCCAAATGATTTTGACAGACGTGCGCGTTGGAGATAAAATTCTTTTTGCAAAAAACGCAACGACGACTAGGTATAACAAGAGTGAGTAAAAGAGAGAGAGAGAGAGAGAGAGAGAGAGAGAGAGAGAGAGAGAGAGAGAGAAAATTACCGTCGATTGACTTCTTGTTGCACGGACTCGAATGAGATCGAAAAAAGAATTGATAGAAGGAGATAATCGAAGGGGGGGGGATTAGCAGCTACGTGGAATTACGAGAAGGATCGGTTTATTTCGACGAACGATTTTCGTTATTGCAAAATTGATAATATAACGTTCCGATGAAATTCACAATATAAATATTTCAAACTGACAATATATAATATTTTCATACTTTTATCTTTCTTTTTTTAATATGTCTGCCACGTTGGAAGAAAGTTCGACAATTCAAAGGGATATTTTTTTTTTTAACGGAGACACCACGAAACGTAAGATATCCGTGTTGGGCTACCGTATTTTCGAAAAAAAAAGAATAAAAGAAAAAGAAAAAAAATAATAAAAAAGTAAAAAAAAGAAAGAAAGAAAGAAAGAAAGAAAGAAACGTTCGCCCATCGCATTCGAAAAATCATTTTTGGTGTGGTTTGAAAGCGGCAGCAACGACTATACCCATGATTTATGTTTTAATCACGGTTTACAACGACGTGCTCGCCCACGTTCCTCGCGCACGCCTTACCTCCCTTTGACTTTGCATAATGGTTTTCAGCTGAATGCAATATGTAAAAGCATACGTTTGCTCGACGCGCTTCTTCTTCTTCCTCGTTATCGGTGAACTTATCCTTTTTTCTCTTTTTCCTCTTTCGTTTTCCTATTTTTGCTCTTTGCCCTTTTCCTTTTTCTTTTTTTAATTTTTTACTTCTCTCCCTCTCTCTCTCTCTCTCTTTCCCTCTCTCTTTCTCTCTCTCTCTCCCTCTATCTCTCTCTTTAACTTTTTCTTCCCGTTTTCATTTTATCCTCATCTTCTTCTTCCTTTCCTTCTTGTTTTCTTATTTCTCTTAATTGCCTCTTCCTTATTCGAATATTCTCTCTACGCAATTCGAGCAAAATCGAGTCCGCCTTAGAGTCACGTTTGTTGCTCCATTAAACGTCTCGCGAAAAGAAAATCACCGTCGGTGTAATTTCTTATTCTTGGAAATATACGATCGAAATACAAGAGAGAAAGAGAGAGAGACAGAGAGAGAGAGAGAGAGAGAGAGAGAGAGAGAGAGAGAGACGCGCAGTACTTTTATGATTTCGTTCGTGGAAATAATGTTAACCAGAGAAGGTGTACCACCTTAGCTATACACCAAAAGCAACTTGTTCGTGTAATTTAAGTGGTATTCGTGTTTTTGTTTATGGAAGGATTGAATATTAGAGATTGAGAGAAGAAACAAACGCGATATTTTATTACTCTTTTCTACATTTCTATTACTTATATCATTAACCTACGCAAACGATAGTATTATATCGCAGTGTATTATATAAAACCAAACACATGGAAGAGATCTCTCTGAAAAGGATCGACCTTTTTCTCGTTGAACATAATCAACGCCAAGAAAATCCTCTCTCTCTCTCTCTCTCTCTCTCTCTCTCTCTCTCTCTCTCTCCCTTTCTTTCTTTTTCTCTCTCTGCGCACAATATCGTAACTTCATCTTCATGTTCTCGCGCACACTTGCATACTCCAGATAAATAATCGCACATCATTATGCAAACAACGATACGAAGTATCGTCCGACGAGAATCATCGACGCTTCTCTTGGATGGATAAGAAGGAAACTAATGACATGACGACGCGCCGCGGCTAATGATCGAAACGATCCCTCGATTCGATCGTGCACCACGTTCCGTTGGGTAAGGTTACGGTGTCATGGGCACGCTCGTGTTTGTCTTCTTCGTTGGAAAGAGAGAGAGAGAGAGAGAAAGAGAAAGAGAAAGAGAAAGAATGGGCAGATAAGTAGATAGACAGATAGACAGAAAGACAGAGAGAAAGAGAGAGAGAGAGAGAGAGAGAGAGAGAGAAGGAAAGCTTGCTTGCTTGCTTCTGGATGCCGACTTAGGATGATCGTTGCAAAGCTGTAATCTTAGAATCATCTCCTTTCTCTATGTTTTCCTCTTAAGAAAGAAAAAGAGAAAGAGAGAAAGAGAGAAAGAGAGAGAGAAGTAACTCGACAAGGCCAAGTTTAGATCATCGAGACGAAGAAGGCGAAGAACGTTTGAAAACTGAGCAGGATAACGTGACGCTCGAGGATCTCCTAATGAATGGCAGGCATTCCTCTTTCGTAATCTCTTGCCTCTAATAGTGAAGAGAGTACGTCGCGTACCCACGTAACGGCCTTTTCGATCGATCGTTAAGGTGCCTCGCTCAAGGATTCACCGCACTCTTCTAATAGAGAGAAATATACACATATAGTAATGCATGTAACTAAGTATAATACATATGTACGTATGTACTCTCTTTCTCTTTCTTTCTTTTCTTTTTCTTTTTTCTATTTTTTTCTCTTCTTTCTCCTCTCTCTCTCTCTCTCTCTCTCTCTCTCTCTCTCCCTCTCTTTCTATTTATATATATGTATGTATATGTATATTTCTTTCTTTTTCTCTATATCCTTCTCGTTTACTCGCACGCTTTCAAGAGCCGCGCAGCCAGCCGCGGGCTCTGTGATTAACGACTCTAATGGCATCGAGCGAGAACGGAGACAATGCGTCTCCCGATGCGATCTAAAACTCTATCGATCCTTCGACACTGATATAACCTATTCGTGACTGTAATTCACGATGATTAAGGCATAATCGAATGGATTATGAACGATCGGTAAAGGAAAATCGTGTCGATTAGCTCGACGAAGGATAATACTTATCTTTTTTGTCCCTTTTCATTGAAAATCTTTCTCTCTCTTTCACTCTCTCTCTCTCCCTCTCTCTCTCTTTTTCTTCTTCATTTTTATTTCAATAAAAAAGGAAGGACTTTAAATAGAAAGAGAGAGAGAGAGAGAGAGAGTTGAAAGACGAGATTGGTCCTGTCAATCCTGGAAGATCGATTGTATCGAAGTCTTGAGAGCCGAGGGTTGGATGTTGAAACAATAAATGACATGTCGCTTGAGACAACACGCGTTCTCTCTAGCGCGTGCGTTTCTCTGTTGGTCAGGTCGGATGGTTGGTTGGTTGGTTGGTTGGTTGGTTGGTTGGTTGGTTGGTTGGTTGGTTGGTTCGTTGGTTAATGCACGTTATACGAACGCATCGTAAGCACGACCACGTGTTAGCTCGTAACACGTGTCGCGTGGTGCCAGTGAAAATAAATCATGTATCTCGAGAAGAAGAAGTAGAAGAAGAGGGGCGGAGGTGAAGGAGGTGAAGAAGGTGGAGGAGAAAGAGAAGGAGAAGGAGAAAGAAAAAGAATAAAAATAAGAAGAAGAAGAAGAAGAAGAAAAAGAAGAAGAAGAAGAAGAAGAAGAAGCAAGAGTTCGAGTTTTCCTTAGAGACATGATTTTAAGGGAAGAAATTGGAGAGAGAAAAAAAAAGAGGAAAAGGGTCGAGACCCTCGTCTTGCTCACGCTCGTGTTTTGTCTCGTGCCGTGGAGAGAAGGAGAAACTCGAAGAGAAGAAAATATGAAGGGATTTAAAATTTTACCATGTGTTCTATTGTCTTTTGACCCTCTACAAGACAAATTTTTTTTCCTTTTTTTCTTTCTTTTCTTTTATATTTTTCTTTCTTTTTTCTTCTGCTTCGAATTAAAAAAAAAAAAAAAAAAAAAAAAAAGAAAAACAAGAAAAGAAAAGTCATATCCATTAAGCATAGAAAATTATGTTTAAAACAAAGAGATAATAGAAATGTTCGAATACGAAGTAATTTTCAAATATATGTTATAAATATATATAATAAATACAAATTAATTTTTTGTAAGGATGAATGAAAAAGGAAGGAAAAGAAAAAAAAAAGAAAAAGAACTTTTAAAATAAACTTAACAGAGTAGACTACAAAATTACATGACGTTAGAGGGAATTAAATCTCTCGTGCAAATATCGCGATATAAATGTCTAACGTTGAAATTTTCTATTGAAAAAGATATAATATATAAACTATTCGAATCTTTTAAGAGATTAATGCGTGAACTTAAAAAAGAAAATAAATAGAAAGAAAAAAAAAAGAAAAGAGAAAGGAAGGAAAAGAAAAAAAAAAAAAAGAAAAAAACGTATCTACTAAAATCGTGTAAAAAGTATAAGAGAACATTTTGAAAGGTTATTAAAGACCCTTGTGGATCGTTTCAATGCAAACGGTTAACATAGTCGATTTTATGGTAAACTTTGTGATCTTACGAACGCTTTAAAAATTCTACGCTCGGATAGGCTAACGGCCGTTTAAAGAGCGTCACTTCTTTCTCCGTTAAATCGATCGATCCCTAAACCCATAACCAGCTTACTAGGGGAAAGGCTCGTTTTCGAAGAAGAATTAACGTTTCAGAATTTCAACGAGGACGTTAACGCGCTCGTAACGTTTCTTTTTGGAATGATCTAGCTTTCCTAGTTTTTCTTGGTCACATTTGAAACGTGAAACGGGAACGATCACACATTTGGAGATTTTTTTCTTCCTTTCTTTTTTTCTTCTTCTTTATGGTCACGACAAAGTCAAATAAAAAAAGATTCATCCTTAACTGTGATTAAATTGGGAATATTTCTCTTTTTCTTTTTCTTTTCTTCTTTCTTTTTTTTTTTTTTCTTTTTTTCTTTTTTTCTTTACCGAAAATCGTAAAAGATATAAATTATATCGAACGTTTTAAACCTTCATTTTTATGTCTGTACATTTTTAAACGAAAATGGAGTCGTCGTTCGACGTCTAGAGATCGTTTCGATAAAATGTTAGAAAGAAATGAAGAAAGATTTATTATACCGTCTTAGGAAGCGTCAAGGAATGCTTTAAAGAGAAATAGAAATAAAAAAAAGAAAAATCATATCTAGAAGATGGTTCAAAGTAAACGGAAAATTACAAGGTAATAGACGGTAAAACGATCGACTCCTTTTGTGGGATTGGGAAGGGGTGGGAGCGGGAGGGAAAAGATTCTCTATACAATTGCAAAATTCAATCGTGTTAGGATCTTCTCAGTCAGCAGCACGTCGCGACGATACTTGTCCGATGAGTGTCTTTCATTCTCACGGAAGAAGGAAGGCTCTCGTCATTATCTTTCGAGCGCACGTGCGTTCGAGATGCATCACGTGCGTGCATCTGCATTCGCCAAAAGCGTAACCACGTGACGTCAATCTTAACGCCACGAACATTCATTTCGATTGCGACAGACGTTCACATTAATTTGAGTTAATACGTTATAATATATATATATATATATATATATATATATATATATATATATGTGTGTGTGGATATACATAGGTAATTTCATCTTTTCATTAAAATTGATAATTAACTTTCGTCGATCGATTAACGTAATATGCTTTGATTCGAAAGCGGGCGTCAATTTACATTGAAACAGCTGCGTCAATATAGCAATCATCGACCAGGAGAGAGTATTCAGGACGTTCCAGTTTTGGCCATTCGAGCGGAGAATCTCAAATAGCCGCGTAATGGATGACGTTGAAGCAGTAAGACAGTGGACGAAGGTAATCTTGGTACGTCCCGTCGGTTATCCAGCATGGTCGACTTGATGTATGTAGTCACGTACCCGGATCAATATCTCACGTACGTAGTCCTGCGTAACGGTGGCAGGAAGGAGTATTACATGTAGGAGGTATATTACATACGAAACACTGTCGGTTCTGCGAGCACCACTACACAATCAAGCTTCGAGGTGTATATTATATGCGATTGTCTCTTTCGTGTTCCGGTATGACTATATACAGAAACAGGGCGTGTACACGCGTATACTACGTGTCTAATTAGCGAAGCAAACAGTGTAGCTTCTGGATGCCAAATAGTGTAAGGGTGTTGCTTGGCGATAACGGGCAACTCGTGGAGTTGCCTACGTCGGGAATATCGAATCGAGATATAGTCTTCAAAAATTTGCAAACGATCCCATCAATAACAACTACCACTACTACTGCTGCTGCTGCTGCTGCTGCTGCTACTGCTGCTGCTGCTGCTGCTGCTGCTACTGCTGCTGCTGCTGCTGCTGCTGCTGCTGTTGTTGTTGTTGTTGTTGTTACTGCTACTGTTATTACTGTACACGAGAAGATAGACATTTTAATCGCGGTTAATTGCTTAGAACGAGGGTTGCATCCTGGTAGACATCGAAGAGGGACGTTTAACTTCAAAGATGTTCTTGATGTTATTGACTATAGTGCAACGTCCTTGGATCGTAATGCATCATTCAATGGTTTCTGGTGAACGATATAGGACATTGGAATCGTGCGAAATCGGATTTCTTGATGGTAGATCGATTTGATCGGATTTTAAACACGATCACCACCGAGATCGAAATTATTTGCCATCTGTAATAAAAGGTGTAATATTTGGCATATTGTTTTTATGCTCGTTGTCAATAAGGAATGAAGGAGATCGGAATGGAAAGGGGTAGAGAAAGGGAGGTATTTGTTTTATCTTCGACATATCGCCGGTAAATTCGATTTTACGATGGAGAGAGAGAGAAACGATGGTAGCAAATGTCAGCCACGTTCAAATCGAGTCGAAGAATATAAAAGACAAACCGTGAAATCCGACGCGTCCTGCGGCGGCATGCTGCCTCTCCCGTTAATCGTTTCAAGAACGGTTCGTTAAACTCGTCGGAAGCGATTACATTTTAATGTAAGTCGTATTTTAATTATTCATACGCCACGCGTATCTCCTTCTTACTTCATTAAGACGATACGCGTGCCTCCGTTTATAAGAAGGAGGTCAAAAGCGTCTTCATCATTTATGAATGATACCCATGCGTGGAAAAGAGAAAGATAAATAGATAGATAGATAGATAGATAGATAGAGAGAGAGAGAGAGAGAGAAAGAGAGAAAAATAAAGTTCGATTCGGATCGCGTGAACATTCGTTCGTGTGAGTTCACTTTTTACGATTGACGCCTGTAGAACTTATGCAAATTGAAAGGGAGGAATATTCTTAATTAATTATCGTTTCGTATATATTTATCTGATAGAATATACATTCAATAAGACATTAAATTAATATAATAAATATAATAAATTTAATGGTACACGCGTACGCGTATATACGTATAATAGATAAAAATTAGAAAGGGGAAAATTGAAACGAATTTGTTACGAATTATTTTTATCCGACTCGAGATATGAAATTTTGTGATTTTAAATATTTAAATATATTTATATATATATATATATATATATATATATATATATGTATATATATATGCGAAAAGGTAAATAAAATATCGGAGATATCGGAAGGAAATCTTGGTGGAATCGATGGAGATCGATAGAATTGATCGATCGTTGGATCGATCGCAAGGAAGAGAAGTCGGAGTTTCCTCTCGAGCATAACACAGCTGGCTTGCCCCTTGTCTCGTGCATTATGCCATCGTGTAATGCCTATCTCATCCAAGGCCAGTTGTACTACAGCACGAGAGCGCAATATTGCTGTATATCGCAATGGAAAATAAATCGTTGCGCAACTATTAGCGCGTTGCGGCCGTCGCCTTCGCGTACTCGCGATTCTAGTCTTCGCTTTCGTCGTGCTCGTCGAGAGTCGACGGAGCGAGTACTTACGCGGGAGGGTGCTACTTCTTTTGCTAGTGGCATAAAATTATTGCCTGGTTTATTCCAAGCAATGATCTCATTGCCTTCGTCTTGATATCGGGGACGTTGATCACAATGATGTCGTAGCTATCGATCTTTTCTCTCTCTCTCTCCCTCTCTCGTTCTCTTTCTTTCTTCTTCATTTTCTAGTTATTCTTTGGTCAAGAAAGAGAGAGAGAGAGAGAGAGAGAAAAGAAGTAACACTACGGTTAATAAAGCAACTTTCAGAGTCTATTTCTCTTTCTCTCTCTCTCTCTCTCTTTGTATTTATTCCTTTAGAGAAAAGAAGAAGGAGAGGGAGAGAGAGAAAGAGAATGTATCTCGTCCAAACTATAATATTTCTCGCGACGTAATAAAGCAGCAGCTTTATCGTGGCAGAGTTTTATCGATTTTTAACTTCGCTTTTCTTCCGCAACCGAGTTCGCCTCTCTTGCGCAGTTAAGACATTATCGTCTCTGGCTATCTTCGCGTTACTCGTGAAGCCTTACGGGAATATAATGTTCGTGTGGCGTTGCCTCAGACGGACGGACGGACGGACGGTCGGCCGGTTGGTCGGTCGGTCGGTCGGTCGGTCGGTCGGTCGGTCGGTCGGTTGGTTGGTTGGTTGGTTGGTTGGTTGGTTGGTTGTTTGGTTGGTTGGTTGGTTGGTCTTGTGGACGATGCTAAAAATAACTCTCGAAAAGCGGTAGAAAAATCGGAGGAGTAAAAGATAACTGTATACTTGTGGTCTCTCCTTTTTCGGTTTGTCCTTCTCTCTATTTCTCTCTCTCTCTCTCTCTCTCTCTCTCTCTTTTTCTCTTTCTCTTTCTTTCGGTCGATAAATACACGATAATGTTGCGCGTCCTATTCGAGCCATTTAGAGTAAGTAAGAAAGAAAGAAAGAAAGAACGAACGAACGAAAGAAAGAAAGAAAGAAAGAAAGAAAGAAAGAAAGAAAGAACGAACGAAAGAAAGAAAGAAAGAAGGAACGAGGCGAATCGTCGAGAGACGTCCAGCGGAAAATATATAAAAAGCTCGTTAAGTCGAAACGCTTGTATGGCTACACGCACACATTGCCTCCCGCGGGGAACGTCCGGCCCATGGACACGAGGCCCTTAAATTCGGAGCCCGTATATACACATATACATACGTACATACATATATATGTATATATATATATATTTTTGGTGTACACGGACCCATACGTACATACATATGTACGCACGAATCGTGCGTGTATAATGTACGTGGCGCGGAACGGAGGAGGAACCAACCAGTGAGAGTTGGGTATAAATACACTGCGAGCGGGGCCCTCTTTCTCCCTCTCTCTCTTTCTCTCTTTCTCTCTCTCTCTCTCTTTCTCTCTCTTGTTTCAGAGGAGAAGTTAGAGAGAGAGAGAGAAAGAGAGCCAACGATAAAAAAGAGGAGGTAAGAGGGAAGAAAATAAGATAAAACAAAAGTGTATATCGGAGAACCGGCTCATCAGCTGGCCGGACTGGTCTGTTGTATCGCTGTCCCTTTCTCGCTTAAGCCAAGCAACGAGGACACGTCTTTGTTCGTTCGCGAGAACGGGTCGTTACTGCCCTGAATTTTATTCCTGAATAAGTCGCGGGGCAACGCTTCTTCTTCTCCTCCACATTCTCCTTCTCAATCCTCCTCCTCTACCTCTTTATCCTCTTTCCTTCCTTTTCTCTGCCGTTCCTTCACCTCCTTCTTCTCTTGAGAAAGAAGAAAGTATCGATTGGTCAGTGGATATATATCGGCGATAAAAGGGTACACCTCGATGCGCATTTTGCAACATTTATACTTCTTTTTTTTATTCCACTCGTGCTACCTACCTATCTACCTTTTTTATTCTCTCTTCCTTTCTCGCTCCCTCCCACCCCCCCCTCTCTCTCTCTCTTTCTCTCCTTTGGATTCTCCTTCTTTCACCTTCTCTTTCAGAATTTTACTAAGTAAACTCTTGAAATCTCCGTAGTGGAAGATACGCAGAGGCTAGTAGTAGTCGTCTCTCGGCAATCGAGCCGATGCCTTGGCTTCCGTAGCAATGCACGGCTTTCTCCTTTATGCAGTCGTCTTCCTCCTCCCTCTTCCTCCTCCTCCTCCTCCTCCTCTTCATCCTCCTCATCCTCTTCTTCTTCTTCTTCGGCTTGGCTGGCTCTTCCTCGATAGCCTCGGGCAGGCTGAACGAGGTAAGAAAAGGAAAGGAGGGAAATATAGATAGAAAAGGAAAGAAATAGAAAGAGAGAGAGAGAAAAAAAAAGTCTGAAAGAGAGAGAGAGAGAGAGAACAAGAGAGAGAGAGAGAAAGAGAGAAAAGAGAGAAACACAGCGTACTTTTTTCCCTGATACCTTTCCTCCTCTCAGTACTCCTGCTGCTCCTGTTGCTGTTGCTGTTGCTCCTGCTGCTATTGCTGTTGCTCCTGCTGCTGTCCCTTGCTCTCCTTTTCCCCGCGTTAGTAGGAAAGGCAAGTGGTCCTTTTGCCTGGCTCGAACTCACCGCTGCTGGCGCGCGCGCCCGGGAGGCATATAATTTTCTCGGTGTTTTTATTGCGGGGTAACTTGTCTTCAGGTGAGCCGGTCGAGGTGGAGGTGGCAGAGGCCGCAGAGGTAGAGTACTACAGGCACAGCTAACGCGCAGTAGCCTTACCTACCCCTCCTCTTCTTACTCTTCTTACTCCTCCTCCTCCTCCTCCTTCTCCTCCTCGTCTTACCTCTCACTCTTTACTTTCTCACTCTCGCTCCAACTCCGCTAACTTCTTCCTTCTTTGTTACTCCTATCACATTCTCCTTCTCGCTCTTTCTTACTCGACACACCGCTTCTTCTTCTTGTTTCTTTCTTTCTCTCTTTCTCTCTCTCTCTCTCTCTCTCTCTCTCTCTCTCTCTCTCTCTCTGCCAACATCAGCAACAGCAGCAGCAGCAGCAGCAGCAGAAGTAGTAGCAGCAGCATCCTTCGAAGCGCAAGGATTTTGACCCTCGTTTCGTGTTGCTTGCGTTTCGCCGTAACTTTACTGACTTTGTTTTTCGCCTCCGGGAAGAAGAGGAAGAAGAAGAAGAAGAAGAAGAAGGAAGAGGAGGAGGAGGAGGAGGAGGAGGAGAAAAGGAGGGAGATAAGGTTGATAAACCGTCGGGTTCTCTCTTCCCCTTTCTTCGTTTACTCTTTCTCTCCTTGTCTTTCTGTTTCTCTTCCTATCTCTTTTCTTCCTCCGAAGCATGATACTTTGAGCGGGACCTACGAATTCGCATCTTCGTCGTTGTCTTCGTCGTCGTCGTAGTAGTTGTTTCTTTCCCTTCTCCCCTCTCCCCCTCCCCCTGCCCTTCCCTTTTCCTTCGACCCACGCTCGACCCGACGGGGGTTGCCGATTCGATCGAAGAGAAAATTTCTCTTATTGTTCCCGATCCTGTTGATCCTTCGCGTTACTACCAACCGTCTCGTATCTCTTTCGTTCAATTTCCGCGTGATAATAATGTCCGAGGATCTTTTGGATCGAATTTGTTGAAAGGAAAAGATATTACGAGAGAAAAACGATTTATTGTAATACATTTTATATCAATTGAATTTGAATAGTTCGATGGAGCTAAATATATGCATATAATATTTATATATCGATGGATCTTTAATATTTATTTTCATAAAATAAAACGCGTGGAACGTAAAAGAAAAAAAAATATATATGTATATATATAATATATAATATATACAGATGCCAAATATGTGAGTAATCATCCGAATTTTCTTGGAAAAAGTAATTGAAAGAACACGAGAGGTTTCTTGAGAACAACTTCATTTATTTCGTCGAGTCGTAAACAAAAGGTCGTTACATAAAGCCGTCTTCAAAGCGTACAACTCGGTGTGTATCTGTTGCGTGTGTGCGCGCGGGGATGTATATACGTGCGTGTATGCGTACGTACGTGTATGTGTGCTCGGAGTCCGGCCAATGTTTATTATTTGTTTACGTTCCAAAGACAGACTCCGAAGTCAGTCGGGTGTAAGGCAAGCGAGGCGAGAGCACGTGTTGACGCATTCGCTCCGTCGCTTTTCGTGCAACATCCATACAACGTCTCAAATTCCGCAAAATAACATCGATCCGCGCAATCTCCGATCTCTCCGATTTTTATTATGTATGTATTTACATATATAGATATTAATTATTTCAAATCCATAAAACAAAAATGGTGGTGTTGGAGGATATCGATTTACCGCGTGACTTTCTAAATATCATCTGAACTACGTCTCAACGAACTCATCAGAACGAACTTTGTAGTCCGTAACATATATAGGAACGTCTTAAAAGGTCTATGACGACGTGCCGTAACATTCGTCCGTGTAATTAAACGATCGGCTTTGGTTGCACCTGCGAACTCCCATGACGTGTCCGTCTTCAACTCGACCACCACCAACAACAATGACAACGACGACTACGACTACGACTACGACTACGACTACGACTACGACTACGATTACGACTACGAAGACGATGACGACGACGACGACTAATGTTGATTGTACGGTCGAGGATAGAGAAAGAAAAAGATCGGTTGGCTCGATTTGTCAATACAGGATCTCGATGGAGATTAGTCACGTGCGGCCATAATGCCTCGCGCGAACACGGAACGCAATATAGCACCGATATCCCTCGAACCTAAACACCATAGAGTTACGAATAGCAGCAGCAGCAGCAGCAGCAGCGGGAACGGCAACAACAACAGCAACAGTAATAGCAACAGCAACAGCATTCGCGTCGATCGACACATCGATATCATCGAAAAGCCGTCTCCGCCCAACTACCTAGCTCTCATATAAACCCTTTTACTATTACCACATAAGATTCTAATCCCAAGTATTATTCTTACTATTATTATTATTATTATTATTATTATTATTATTATTATTATTATTATTATTATTATTATTATCATCATCATTATTATTATTATTACTATTATTATTATTGCTATTATTATTATCATTATTATGATTATTATCATTTATCATTATTAGCATGGTGCGTAGATATCACGTCAAGATAAGATTTTTCGAGCACAGAGCAGCAATGTCCGGGTTACGGAAGCATTAGCCGGAGAGCGTAGTGTGGACAATCCAACGTTCCACGATAGTTAGCATAGAACGGACAATGGACTTCTCGGTATAGAAGCGTGAGGAATTGTAGGAGGGAGAGAGGAGGAGGGGGAATAGAGGGTGATGGAAGGAGCGTAACAACGGACGCGTGCGTTTCAGTCGGTCGCAATAGTCGACCCTTCGATCTTCTCTCTCTCTCTCTCTCTTTCTCTCTCTCTCTCTATCGTATACATTGGACCAAGTTTAGACGACCGACTGCAGAAGCATTCGCAGGATTCCAATTTCACGAGGACCGAAACCCCATTATATGCTAGCCGTCAGAGAGCGGAGACGTTCATCAGGAGGTCCTTGGTCAAAGCTCGAAGTCGCGTCGTGCTGTTGCTGCGCTCGATCGATCATCCATTTCTCTCTCTCTCTCTCTCTCTCTCTCTCTCTCTCTCTATCTATCTCTCTATCTATCTACATACCTATCTCTCTATCTCTCTATCTCTCTATCTCTCTTCTCTCTTCCCTCCAGGAAGGGATCTCATCGTCGTTTGAAACGCGGTAGCGGCACCCATTTCGAACCTCTTCGTTTCTCGCCAACCAACAGGTTACGCGCCAACTTGCCTAGCATATTATTAGCAACGTCCCGATCGGCTCTCCTCCGACTACCGTACGATCGGATCGTAAAGGAGAAAAAGGAGTGTACTTGGGCGGGATGAAGGTTAAAAGAAAGAAAAAAAAAAAGAGAAAAAAAATACAGAGAGAGAGAGAGACGCGTGGATGGTCGATCGAAAGTTACTCCTTCTTGCAGAAAGGAGCGGTACCAGTCTCTCGGAAGCAACCAGCAACGCGCTCAAGATCATCGAGAAGATGGGAGAAAGATAGAAAGAAAGAAAGAAAGAGAGAGAAAGAAAGAGAGAGAGAGAGAGAGAGAGAGAGGAGAGAGAAACTTATTGTTGATCGCTAATTATCCTACCCGGCAATTACATACAATTATCCGACACGCACGCACATGAACGGCCTCCCTCTGCGGCGTCGTTTCGCGATATCGCGAGTCAGTGGTCGTGTGTATCTCTCTCTCTCTCTCTCTCTCTCTCTCTCTCTCTCTTACTCACTAACTCACTCACTCACTCGCTCTCTTGCTCCCTTTCTCTGTCTTACTCTCTCGTTCATTCTCTCCTTTCTCTCACTCTCTTGATTCGTACGTGGCTCGTAGAGACGCCGTGGAAGAAACAGAGGATAGGAGGTGGAAGGCGAAACCGGTGTACCCGACAGCGTGACGCCGAGCCCAGAGCTTCTCCATCTTCTCTTTTTTCGCATCTCTTTCTTCCCTACTTATCCCTGTTTCTCTCTGTCTCTGTTTCTCTCTCTCTCTCTCTCTCTCTCTCTCTCTCTCTTTCTCTCTGTCTGTCTTTCTTTCTTTTTTCTTTCTCTTTCACTCTTTGCTTTCGACTCGCCTTCTCTTCAGGATCTCCTGCTGTTCCTTCCTTCGTTCCTATCACTGTCCAATCTTCGCAGGCTTTATCGCAACGTCCACGTCGCTACCACCGGTAGCACGTTGATCGAGAAAGCTCGATGATCGAGGGATCCCAAGGATCCTTGCCACCGTCGCCGCCGCCGCCGTCCTGCTGTTGGATTTTATAAGCAAGCCTTGGTCCAAGTATCACAGCTATAAGCGTCGTCGAAGTCGTCGGACCACTTTTACAAGCGAACGAATCGATGATCGTTCTTTCTCTCTAGCATTCTCTCTCTCTCTCTTTCTCTCTCTCTCTCTCTCTCTCTCTCTCTCTCTCTCTCTCTCTCTGATTCCCTTTATCTATCTATCTATTTCTATCTCAGTTTCTGTTTCTATCTCTGTCTGTCTTTCTCTTTCAAACATCCGCTTTTGACCTTCGCAGTTCGACGAGATAACAGAGTGTGTGTCGCGTGTCACGAGGATAACGGTACGGCAGCCACGCGTACGCATTCGATAAAGATAGATTTACGAGCTCGGCGATATACATGAAAGCATTTCTGATAATATAACCTCAATGACTTATTTGTACTCTAAGGCAAACGTTCATCCTTCGACGATGTATAACGTTTTGTACAATTTCGTAGAAAAATCATCGAAAGAGATCTATAGGTTTTTGATATATATATATATGTATGTATGTATGTGTGTGTGCAAGTGCGTGCATGTGTGTGTTTTTGTTTGCATACCTTGCGCAATAGTTCTCTTTTTTCGTTAAAAAATTTTCGTCATCGATTATCAATGTATATCACCTTTGATATATTTTATATTTAAACCGTGATATAATTAAATAAGTAATTAAGTACGTAAGAGATATATGGATAAATAATTTTTATTCTTTTCGTTTGATAGTTTTGCGAATATCGTCCTTGACGAAGAAATTCGTCTTAGATAAAACCAGTCACGATCCTTTGGCTATCATCCACGCACGCGTGCCTCTTCTCATGAGCTCCGTTTGTCAAACGGACAAGTAAATTACCGATCTACCGGCGGAAGAGAAACACGGAACATCGACACCGTCCTATCATGGGATTCATTATCCTAATGCATCACTCGGCAAAACAGGATTTTCTACGTTGCACAGTATTGGTGTACAACCGGGAAGGGTCAAAGCGTGCACCAACATCCGGATAATTCTCTTCTGCAATCCACTTTCCTCTCTTACTCCATAGAAAGCTGACCCAGGGCGAATTGGAAGAGGATGATAGTTCGATGAAGTTACCTCTGCTCTCTTTATACATCTCTCTCTCTCCCTCCTTCCTCTCTCTCTCTCTCTCTCTCTGTCTCTCTCTCTCTCTCTCTCTCTTTCTCTATTATCATCAAATATTTTCAATATCTACTACGTCGAAATATAATACTGCTTTTCTCTTTCAAAGTTACTTACGTGTCAGCAGTCCTTGTCGAAGAAAGCAATTCCAGTTGGATGGAAACGATCAGGAAAAGTATCCTCGTCGTAGACCGTAGGTAACCGTGACATAATCGTTTAACGACAGGTGGTATAAACCTTGGAAGATATTATACTTGGTACTCGTAAATTCTATACGTGTACTAGAGTAAGATAGAAACATATACACATATATACACATAGAGAGAGAGAGAGAGAGAGAGAGAGAGAGAGAGAGCTTAGCTAAGAGAAGGAGTATAGAGATGCTGTTTAAATGTTGAGAGGCAAAGAGAGCGGTAACGTACAAGAAAGGATTCATCCTGGATGTTGCTTACAGGGATAAAAGGAAGAAGAAGAAGAAGAAGAAGAAAAAAAGTAGAAGAAGAAGAAGATGGAGTTAGGAATAGACGAATGAACGATGGAAACACATAGAGAAGAAGAAAACTTCGAGACACGGCGCCATCGAGCTAATTACCGCCTCTGTTTTGTAACTTAAGCGGCTCAGGGCGTATACCTGCGCGTTTATATCTCGACTTACGGTGCATTTACCATAACCGAAGGGCATGAAGTGGATCTCTCTCTCTCTCTCTCTCTCTCTCTCTCTCTCTCCCTCCTTTCCTCCCTCCCTCTCTCTCTCTTATTCGCTACAGAACGGCGATTCGCGGCATTGTATTCCACGAGAACTCAGCTCCATCCGCCTCGACCTTCTTCCTGTTCATCCTCCTTCTCCCCATTCTCCTCCTCCTCTTTCTCCTACTTCTCCTCCTCCTTCTCTTCGTTCGAAGGGAGGGCCCCATTGGATCGTGTTCGCAGGAAATCGCGAAATGGATCCCATTTCGCGCGTACTAGTGAGTACGGAAGTCGGCTGTGAAGGTGCTGCGGATGCTGTGTGCTATCTATCTATGTATCTCTCTCTCTCTCTCTCTCTCTCTCTCTCTCTCTCTCTCTTTCTCATTCTCTTTCTAGCTTTAGCAGAGTACCGTAGTAAAGAGAGGCGTGTAGCGCCGGCGTTGCTGCCGTAGCTGCTTCGCCCGAGGGTAAAGTTGTATCTCTTTCTCTCTTGTTCATGGAGAACGAGTCGAGTTGAATCCTTTGCGCCGTTGAGCGAGGGTGAACTCGTGAATCGTGAACTATGGATACGGAACGTTACGTAAATCTCTCGAAGTGACGGTACGTAGTCGTTACATGTTACCACTTGTCTGTCTATAATATGTCCGTTTGTCTTTCTCTATCGAATCTCCGTCGTCTTTCTAACTCTCGCTTACGGTTTCTCTATTAAGTAGATTTCCTGATACGCGAGAGGCTACTTAAGTCGTAAGATCGATTACGCGTACATTAACTCGGGAGTCTCGTGAAGAGTTAAGCGTAATAGTTATATCTCGTCGTACGTTCAATGTATATCCATGGAAAATCTCTTCGTATTCTCTCTCTCTCTCTCTCTCTCTCTCTCTCTCTCTCTGCGTGTACCTGTGTGGTGTGTGTATATATAGCTGTTTAGGTGGGTACGTGGCCGATAATAGATACGTAATTTCTAGAAAACGCTTAGGAAGAAACGTCAGCGAGTCGACTTTTTTTTTTTTACACGCATGAGAGGATCGAAGCGAAAGGTAAATCGACGTTCTCTCTTTCTCTCTCTCTCACTCTCTCTATCTCTATCTCTTTCTTTCTTTTTCTCTTTTTCTTTTTCTTGCGATATATACTTCTCATGACATTGGGATATATATTTCCCTCTTCTTACTCGCCACTTGAGATCGGTAATTGAGGCCTCGACAGTTCACGACAGCTACAACTACGACAAGCTTGGTCGACGAGATCTAAAGAAGAAGGAAAAGGTAAAAGATGCGAAGAAAGATCAGAAAGAGACGAAGATAGAAATAGAAATAGATAGATAGATAGAAAGAGAGTGAGAGAGAGAGAGAGAGAGAGAGAGAGAGAGAAAGAAAGAAAGCAAAAAAGAAAGAACATTTCCTTGTCGCGAAGAAGAATACTCGACGATATTCTCAGAGCATCGGAAGAGGGTTTCAACGAAATCGATAAGGACGGGCTTTCGCTACAAATTGGAGAGTTTCGCGTTTCTCAAGTTTCCTGCCTGCCTGCCTGCCTGCCTGCCTACGTACCTACCTATCTATCTACCTACCTACCAACCATTTCCTTCTCACTTTACTCAGGAACAAAGATAAAGAAAGTGGTCTGAAAAGGAGAAAGAAAGTAAGAGAGATAGAGAGAGAGAGAGAGAGGGAGGAAGGTAGAAAAAAAGAAAGAGAGAGGGTGGTTCAAAAGGTCGTGATTTTCGGCGCGATTTCGTATTTCGCGGTTCGCCCTGGTTAATGATCCATGGCCCAAGGACTCGGCTGAGTGTGGCTGAGGAGGTCCTTATTCCTTGCTGGGTTCTTCGAGACCCGGACTTAAAGGCTGAAGTGGTACACAATATCGTCGTCGTTAGGGTCAACGACACCCCCATAGCGCTTTTCTTTTTTCACTCTTTCTCCTTTACCTCCTCCTCCTCCTCCTCCTTTTCTTCCTCTTCCTCGTCGTCGTCGTCGTCGTCGTTCTCCCCCCCCTCCTCCTCCTCCTCCTCTTTCTTCTTCTCCTTCTCCTTCTTCTTCTTCTTCTCATCTACCTTCTTTTTCTTCTCTTTCTACTGCCCACTTTGCTCTCTCCCTCCTGCTCTCTTTCTCTCTCCTTCTCTCTCTTTCTCTCTTTCTTTCTCTTTCTCGCTATAGACCCTTTCTTCAATTAAAGCCGAAGGAATCGACGGAGAGATGATTGAACATTGTGCGGCACAATGCAGTAGCATGTACTGGCCCGCTCTCTGCGTTCAGCGAGAGTATGTAGTACATAGAAGCAACTGGACCATGATTGACGACGTGATGCCCCTTCTCTCTCTCTTTCTTTCTTTCTCCCTCTCTCTCTCTCTCTCTCTCTCTCTCTTTCTCTCTCTGTATCTATCTCTTTCTATCTCGCTTTCCGGCACTCGGAGAGAGGTAGTAATCCTCCACGAGCTGAACATCACGCCAGAGGCGCACGATCCTCGAACATCTCTCTTTCTATCTCTCTTTCCTTCTTCTTATCTTACGATATCTCTGTCTTTCTCTCTTTCTTTCTTTCTTTCTTTCTTTCTTTCTTTCTTTCTTTCTCCTACCCTGACTCCTCTCTTCCCGCACCATTTCGATCCGCTACCTCCCGGTAATACCAGCTTTGCCCCGATCCTCGTTCTGATCCGACCTCTACGAAGCGGGGACACGCTTCTTCTCCTTCTCTTTTTCTTATTCTCCATCTTCTTTCCTTCTTCTTCTTCTTCTTCTTCTTCTTCTCGTTTTTCTTCTTTGGGATCCTCGAAACCGGAAGATGTGCCGATCGCAAGGATTACGTCGCCGGGGTTGGACTTCGAGGAAAAATAACCACCTTCGACTTTCTAGATACGAACCATTAAACATTTTTTTTTCTTTTATTATACCGAAGAAAAACAAGACACACACACATACATACATATATGTATATATATGTACTTTATCATATAATATGAATTATATGGTAAATCAATTAATATATATTATATACCGCGTATATAAAACGTGTAGATTGATTTTGTCGTTATTAAGATATAAATTTAAAGCAAAAAAAAATTAATAAAAATAATAAAGAGAAAAAGAGAGAGAGACAGAGAGATGAATTTTCCATGGATCGCGGAAGGGTCGAAGCCAGAGAAATATAACTGCTCGCTCGCAAGCCGTCCCCATGGAATGAAATCGCAAGCGTGAAGGCAATTCCTTAGGACGAAGTTGAGGTGAAGGTAGGAACGTGCCCGCTCCGGGTCAACCAACTCAAACGTATGGTCGTGGTGCCCCTCCTACCTTTTGCTCGTTGCTCGCGCGTTCTGTGCCTCTCGCCTCCCCGTCCTTCCCTCCCCTTTTTCCTTCTTTCCACCATCCTTCTCCTCCTCCTCCTCCTCCTCCTCCTCCTGCTTCTCCTCCTTCTTCGCTTCTACCTCACTCTTGGCCACTTCTCCGTACAGAGATCGTCGGACTTGTGCCATCGCGGTGCTCATGTCGCGAGGTTATGCGTTTTCACTCTCTTTCTCTCTTTTAAAATCAATTCCGTGTTTTTCTTTTATTTCATTAGTGACATTAAAGAAAAAAAAAGAAAAAAAAGAGAGAGAGAGAGAGAGAGAGAAAAAAGAATTGCATAAAAAGAAAAATCGGCTTGGTAATTAGATACGTGCAATAGAAATAGAAATAGATTATAATTTATAAAAGAAAATTATATTTTATATTGAAATCCGTAGTATCCCTGTAAAAATAATTTTTATTGCGATGAAATTTCATTCTATCTTCATATATATATACATATTATATTTATATATATATATAAATAATTTGATAAATAAAGGAATACGTATCGACTCACGTTCGTGTCTCGCCTCGAGCTAGCAAGTAAGCAGAAGCATGGTAAGATCCCGAACGGTGGATTATTAATAGCCGGGTAATTTTTCGCTCGCGTATCTAATTACCGAAGGCTAATTATTCATTTACCCGCGCAATTATCGGCCGCGGTCTTCTTTCTCGACTAATAACTGGCGTCCTGATACAAGTACACACGCATATACACGCACACATATCGGATGATTCATCGAACGTATGTCATCGCGACGCCTCGTGTCTGTCTATTGTTCTTACTTCGAGTAGTACGGAAAGAAAGAAACGTTAATAACGCAAAAAAAAGAGAAACAGGGAGTGAAAGAGAGAGAGAGAGAGAGAGAGAGAGCGAGAGAGAGAGCGAGAGAGAGAGAGAGATAGAGAGAAAAAAAAAGAAGAAAAAGGGGATCGCTGTGTGCGATTAATTATAAAGGAACGCGTCGCCACGCGAAACGTTTCATTGTTATTAAAGGCTTCTTCCCTCTTCTCTGTTTAATCGTTATTAGCATCTGTCGTGTGCGCATGCGCATACATACATACACTCTGGGATCTCTAGGAAAGCGAGAGCAAAGTTTTACGCAAGCAAATAGTGAAAGTGGGTTAAATGCGTATAATCGAGTTAATCTTAATTAGTCGTACGTTAAAGTTTCAATATTATGTTGGTCATTCTATTGGTAATTCGCACTGTTAAATGACTATTTGTAAGGACTTAGAAATGTAAAACAAAGAGAGAAGGAGAGAGAGACAGAGAGAGACAAACAGAGATACACATAGATAAAAAGGGAGAGAGAGAGAGAGAGAGAGAGAGAGAGAGAGAAAAAGAGAGAAAGAGAGAGAGAATGAGAGAAAGAGAGAAAGAAAGAACAGCGTAGGCTCTAAGTTGTAGGAAGTTAATCGATCGTCAACAATAACGCACGACGAAACGTTTCTCTCTGACTAAACTCTCACTTACGTTAGGGAATACTCGCATTGGATTTTACCAAGAGAAGGCAGAACTCGATCCAAGGTCAGTGGAACGAACGATCAAAGTGCGCTCGCGTTCGAAGCTCGTTTCATTCGAGCATGCACGCATGTTATATGTATGGTGACTATATATGCATGCATGTATGTATGTATGTATGTATGTATGTATGTATGTATTTATGTATGTTTGTACTACTTTGTTTCTTTGAGTCTCCGTTGGTAGAAAATATAACGATCATTAACATCGATTATTAGCTATCCCTATATAGTATGTGTGTATGTGTGTTCGTGTGTGTTTATATATATGTATATATATATATATATATATATATATATATATATATATATATATTTCTTTTTCTTTACATTTGTCGAATAAAATCGCTTTACTGATACTTCGAAGCGTAGGTGAACGTAACTCGGTAGTGGGATCTAATTGAAATCCGTCTTTCGCGGAAGAGCTCATGCCATATTAGTCGTCGAGAACGCTTATAAAGAGAGGAGCAAGATCGTCGAGATTTCTAGCTTTTACTTTCAGCATCGAAAGAGAAAGAGAAAGAGAGAGAAATAAAGAGAGAGAGAGACAGAAAGAAAGAAAGAGGCAGAAATAGATAGATAGATAGATAGATAGAAAGAGAGAGAGAGAGAGAGAGAGAGAAAGAGAGAAAGAGAGAAAGAGCAAGAGAGAAAGAGAGAAACGCATGCGGCAGCAGCGAGACATAGCCGGCTCATGGAGCAAGTAACAACTTGTCCTTCGTGTACGGTCAAGTCACGTATACTTGACCTAGTCTCAGTCTCTCAGAGGGGTGGGAGGAGAACCAGAGTTACCGGTGCTCGAAGCTGCCACCGTTGCTGCTGCTGTTGGTGCTGGTGCTGGTGGTGGTGATGGTGCTGCTACTGCTGCTGCTGCTGCTGCTGCTACTGCTGCTGCTGTTACCATCGTACTTACTTTGATCCTGCTCTCTCTCTCTCTCTCTCTCTCTCTCTCTCTCTCTCTCTCTCTCTCAGCACTGTTGATCTTGCTCTTGCTTTTGCTCTTGCTTTTGCTCTTGCTTTTTCTCTTGCTCTTGGTCTTGCTCATGGACTTGGTCTTGGTCTTGCTCTTGGTCTTGGTCTTGATCTTACTGCTTCTGGCTATCGAAAAATTTCAAGGTTCTCACTCGTTCGATATAATTACGGGGCCGGCCACATCTCGCCGGCTCATTTGTTGCAATTTGTCAGAAGCCAGGCCACTCTCGCTTCGTCTCTTACTCGCTCGTACAGTCGTTCGCTCGCCCCGGTCCATACCGGTAATTGGCATTAAATCGGTGTTCCAAGATTCGATCTGGTCTCTCTCTGGCCGTTATTACATGGACAACGACCAACACCGTACGACATGTGCGTCGACTTATCAATTTAACCGATGGTCGATCGACTCGAGTGATATTATTCGACGTCCCTCTCGAATAATTTTGTCTACGTTACGATCTATCACGTTTTGTTTCGTTAAGTTTCTCCCACCTCACCTACCCTCGCTTTCTTTCTTTCTTTCTTTCTCCTTTCTCTCTTTTTTCTTTCCTTTTTTTCTTTTTTTTTCTTTTTTTTTTTTTTATCATTAACTCGAAATATATTTGCGTATGACGTGTATGATACAACTTGTCGAAACATTGACCCTTTCGTTGATTAACTTATTTTCAGGAATTTCTTTTCGTTCATTAGTTTGTTTATTTAGTTATTTATTTATTTATTTGTTTTTTTTAAGAAAGGCTAAAAAAGAAATAAAAAGAAAAAAGAAACAGAAGTGAAGGAAAGATCGGTAAGAAAAGGAAAAGGAGAAAATCGTACCTCGTTTTCTTTCTTTCTTTCTTCCGTTTAAAGGGTGACGTTTAAAAAAACCGCTGCCACCGTGTCGAGTGCAGTACGATAAGAGCGAGAGAGCGTTTAAAAGTTTGCTCTTAAAATAGTTCACCGAAGGAAAAACCTTCCCTCGTTCGTTCGTTCGTTCGTTCGTTCGTTCGTTCGTTCGTTCATTCGTTCGTTCGTTCGTTCGTTCGTTCCTTCGTACGTACGTTCGTTCGTACGTTCGTTCGTTCGCCGTCACAGCGCGAACGCGAACTCAGCCGTCCTTTTCTTTTCTTTTTTCTTTTTTTTTTCGCTTGCTTCTATTTCGAGGAACGAAGGGTGAAGCGAAGCGAACAAGTGAGAAAGCGAGCAAGCGAACGAGCAAAAGAGCGTATCACGTTCGTAATAGAAATATTCAAAGTTTTATGACGAGGATTTTATGAGAAGAAGGATATGGTGGGTGTGTTCGTATGTAAACGAGAAATCCGAGCGTGTTGCCATGAAAATTTTTCTTCCATTTAATTTTCAACAAATGTTAGATACCTTCTTTAATCTTCTTATTACGAAATACTTTGTATATCGTGCCGAAGAAACACCCGCTTTGTTACATTTCATACAAAATTTACAATGGATTCTCGTAAGATCCATTGAATCGATATTTTTTGGAAATTGTTGTCGCTTCGATTGAGATTAAACTCATTGAATAGAAATTAAATATTAAAACTATCGTATCAATTGGACACAGACAGATTTAGTAATCATGATTATTAGTGTTAAATATCAATTAAACGTATTGCCTTTATTTATTTATCATTACGACATGAAACAATCTAGATATGATAGATAAATCATGTTTAGAGTCAAATAGAAAGATTTAATTAAAATAGATCGATAGTTTTGGACTTTAAGAAAATCTTTTCTCTTTCTTTTCCTTTCTTTCTTTTTTGGTGTTTTATTTTTTGTTCTTTTTTTGTTTTTTTTTTTGTAATTATAAATATCACATGTACGATATCGAATGCGAGAGAGGATTGCGTGTAATATCATTATATATCCGTCGAAATTAATTATAATTCCTTTTGAATTTAAATTCGTTCGGTTCTTATAGTCGATCTAATATCTAACATAGAGTTACTTCGAGGTAATAGAAGATTCTCAGTAGCACTTTCTAAGGAAAACAATAACGGTATATTCGAGTTATCTCGAATTGCATTGCCCTATCGGGGAAAATAATTGTTAGGCTGCCGAGTTCGGCCGGTTAGTTTAGTTGCCTGCTGCTCGTACGTTCGAAAGCTCAACGGCGATAAGAGAGAAAGAGAGAGAAAAAGAGAGAGAGAGAGAGAGAGAAAGAAAGAGAAACAGAGAGAAAATCGTTGCTTCGTTCGGCATAAGATAAGACGCGGCAGATAGGAGAAGAGTTGGCTGGTAGCCAGAAACTCTCTCGTTGTGTCCTCCTCCTCTTCCTCCTCCTCCTTCTCTTCTTCCACATCTTCTTCCTCCTCCTCCTCCTTCTCCTCCTCCTTTTCTGCTTCTGCTTCTGCTTCTTCTCTCTTTATCCTACTCGCTAATCCCCGTCGTAAAGAGAAAGAGAAAGAGCAAGACCAAGAACGTGACTCTATTTCATCGCGCGATTAGGCGAACGTAAGACGAACGAAAATCTTTATCTCGCACTTCGAATTCTTATTACAACTAAATATCCGAGAGAGCCGCCAACCGGAATTACGCGAGTCAGAGAATTTATGAATAATTCAAATGCCTCTCTCTCTCTCTCTCTCTCTCTCTTTCTTTCTTTCTTATTTATCTCTCTTTCTCTCTTTATTTCCATTTTATGTATACAATTTTAAAACCATCGAACATTTCCTGAAAGCAACTTTGGTTTTAAGGAACGATCCATAGTCGTATAATATAAATCCCCATGGATCTTTTTCATCGATACTTTTCAAACGATCCTGGTAGAATGTTAGACTTGTCCTTAACGTTAACGAAAATCTCTCTACGTGTCTTTCTCTCTCTCTCTCTTTCTCTTTTTCTATCTTTATTCTTCGAGCAACTTAATCTCTTGATCCAGCTGACACAAGCAACGTATCCGCCTTCGAAGCTTATTCTTCGAGCGTTATCGTTTATCGTTTTTCGTCGATGTCCTAGATACCGGCGTCGAAAGAGCCCACGAAAAAGGATAGAAAAAGAAAGGAAAGGAAAGGTGGAAGAAAGATTGTAGAGAGAGAGAGAGAGAGAGAGAGAGAGAGAGAGAGAGAGAGAGAAAGAGAGAAAGGGAGTAAAGAAGAGAAAATAGTCATCGTTCGTTCGGCGGTTTGTTGCAACTATAGTAGTAGTCGTTGCACGAGAGACTACTAGCGCCGTAAGACGTGCTCGGATTTATGAACGGACACCCTGGCATCGTTCCAAACTCCCGAGTTAGCATTTATCCCTACCGTTTGCTTTTTCGCGAAGACGATGAAGGCAAAGAGAAGGAGAAAGAAGAAGAAGAAGAAGAAGAGAAGAAGTAGAAGGAAGAAGAAAAAGAAGAAGAAGAAAAAGAAAAGAAGTAGAAGGAGGAAGAAGAAGAAGAAAAAGAAAAGAAGTAGAAGGAGGAAGAAGAAGAAGAAAAAGACGAAGCATCGGGTACTGGAATATATGTTGCCTCCTATGGCCAAGGAAACTCAGAAAGAGGGAGAAAGGGCTGCTGTATTATCCTACAGAGAGTTAAATTATGCGCGAGAGAGCATTTTACTAGTACGGAAATCGCCGTCTCGACCCTCCTCGCCCTTTCATGAGTTTTCTCTCTCTCACTCTCACTCTCTCTCTCTCTCTCTCTCTCTCTCTCTCTCTATCTATCTATCTCTATCTTTCTTTCTGTCTCTCATTTCTTTCCTTCTTTTTTGTGCTCTTCAGTATGGCGCAAAAATGGATAATGCTCGACGATCGATCCTTATTCTCGACGATAAAACCATCGAAAGTAGGAAACCCTTACTGGTAATTTTCCTTATACCAAGAATTCTTTGACTTTTATAGGGCTATCTCTTTCTATCATTTTCTCTATTTAACTATCTATTCTATGTATCTATTTATCTATCTATCATGTTTCGAGATTCGTTCGTAACGTCTTTTCGTCGATCGTATCGGCATGATTTTATTAGTTTTATCTAGGTATTTATACCTATATCTATATCTATATCTACATCTGTATAATATACCCACATATATATATATATATATGGGTATATACATATATATATGTATCTAATACCTATACACAAGTGTACATGAATTCGTCTTCGTGGAACTATTTTTGCTCGTTTGTTCATCGTGGTAGATACAAATCGCGTTGCGTGTAAACTCATTAAGGTTTCGAATCATCACAAGCATCATAAGGGGAGCCTGGCGTTCGATTTAAATACGTCATGGCAGGAACATGGGGTAGATGAAATAAAAGAAAATTACTTGGATAAATAAGAAATAATAAAGAGAGTCGAGGAGAATGGCCCTTTAAGAATACGGTAGCCGAGGCTAAGTTATATTTGATGCGTTGATAATTAGTTTTGAGAGAAAGAAAAAGAGAAAGAAAGAGAGATAGAAAGAGATAGAGAGAGAAAGAGAATCGGAGTTAGGTCCTTTTCTTTCTCTCTCTCTCTCTCTCTCTCATTCTCGTTTT
>NC_060964.1:2065447-2070447 GCF_910589235.1 Vespa crabro
TGCACGATCATCGAGCCGTGCTTACTGCCGAGGTTACACACCCATCGATCCGATGGTAACTTCGAACGGACAGCTGGAAAACCGATTGGGATTTCCTACTGATGAAACTTTACACTAAGTTTCGTTATATCTACATATATATGTGTCTCTTTAATATTTTCAGATTTAGTTTTTCATTCGATTGATATACAAACATGATACGTAAAATCGTTCTATTTAAGTATTCCTACTTACTTTCTTTTCTCATTTTTGTTTTCATTATTATTTTTGTTTTTGTTTATGTTCATTGGTTATGTTTGTTTGTTGCTTTCGTTTTTAAAGATCAAATGAATTTTCATAGAAATAGGAGAAAAGAAAAAAAAAAGAAAGGAAGGAAGGAAGGAAGAAGAAAGAAAAAGTATATAATATTCTTTCGCGTATCAACAAGAAATTTCCTTGACACTCTCTTTAGAAATCTAGTACGATTATACGATCTTGTCAGACGTTAAGAATCCGAACCCGAACCTGAATCTGAATCACCGATAGAATAGCCGATATATACATAGTCGAATCACCACCTCTCTCTCTTTCTCTCTCTCTCTCTCTCTCTCTCTCTCTCTCTCTCTGTTTTTTTCTCACTATGTACTCGTATGGAAATGTGTTCGAAGAAAAGTAGATGTTTTCGTTCGAAAATCGTGCGAGTCATCGAACTCTGTTGCACGAGAAGTAACCTTGAGACTTTCGTCACCGGGGGGCACGGCCTCTTAATACCTGACGTAACCGCACGAATGCGAGAAAGACAGAGACAGAGATAGAGAGAGAAAAAAGAGAAAAAGAAAAGAAAGAGAGAGAGAGAGAGAGAGAGAGAAAGGTAATGTAATAAGAGAGAGAGAGAGAGAAAAGCAGCGTGGGTGCATGATTCGCGTATACGTGCACGCACGAGTGCGTACGCGAGTGATATTTATGGCGCATGGGACATGCGGATGGAAACGAATGCCCAGGATCTTCTCTCTTCCACGCTTGATAATCGTCGTTGGACGATGAACACTCGTGGGTAACCCTTTCGAGTAGGAAAAACCTTCTGTTGGTGCTCGAGGCATTTTAAAGAGACAGAAAGAGAAAGAGAGAGAGAGAGAGAGAGAGATTCTATGAGATTTCTCTCTAAAAAAAGATAAAACTAAATAATAATAATATTAATAATAATAATAATAATAATATTAATAAAATTAAAAGGAAAAAGCAAAAAAGAAAAAAAAAAAAGTAATATACGAAGGACTCCGTCGTATAGTCGCGTGATTAAAACTTCAGATTTTGTTTCTCTCATTTCTCTCCTTCTCTCTATCTCTATACTCGATTGTAATCATTCGAAATCCTCATTAATAGAAACTAATGAGATTCGTGTTCCCCTCCCCCCACCCATCCCCGGAGAGAATGCTGTGTAGCGAACTCTGTAGACTCCATAGAAAGAGGGAGAGAAAAAAGAAAGAAAGAAAGAAAGAAAAACTGATCGACGATGGATCTCGTATCGTGCTGACAGCTTTATGGGCGGCACCGAATCGAACGGTGTGGGTCTATACTTATTATATACCACTGTATATTATGATACGGTTGGTAAATTATATGGTGTTAATGGGAATCTATTAAAAAAAAAAAAAAAAAAAAAAAAAGAAGAAGAAGAAGAAAAGAAAGAGAAACACTTTTATCGAAATAGATCTATGTTGGAAAATAATCTGATAATTCGTACTTTTTTTTTTCTTTTTCTTTTTCTTTTTCTTTCTTACCTTTTTTTTCCTCTCTATATGGATCGAACATTTGTCATCACATCTTATAAAGAAAATATCTTTATGTGTTTAATTGAAGTCTTACTTTTGTCGATAGTAATAAATAGAGAGATTATTTCGAAAGGGAGAAATCGGTGTGTGAGAGAAAAGAGAAGCGAGAGAGAGAGAGAGAGAGAGAGAGAGAGAGAAAGGATATTAGATAAAAGGTCAAAAAAGGGCCGACTAAGAGTGGCGATAACGTAGCTCCTAGGTCGCTGACTGACATCCGTGACTCGTGGCTTTACGGCACACGTGTTTTATACGTCTCTTGCATGCTCTCTCGTAGTCGTGGCACGTGGAAATGAACGTAGAGAAAAAGGACAGAGAAAGAGAGAGAGAGAAAGAGAAAGAATGAAAATAAGTGAACGAGAGAGAGAGAAAGAGAAAGAGAGAAAGATAGATAGATAGAAGTAGAGAAAGAGAGAGAGAGAGAGAGAGAGAGAGAAAGAGAGCATGAACAAGGAACCCCTACTATTATTTACTATTCTTCTCGTAGTCCAGCGAACGTAACTCGTGCGATAATTGGACGAACTGTGCGAGAAATCGTTCGAGCCATTTAAGTACCCTGATTCGCTTTTATGCACGGAGGGACTTTAGAAAAGCCCGACAACAATAACTTTTAATCTCGTAGTTGGAGAAACGAGTTCCTCTCGTTTCTAAAGCGTAAGAAATCGAGAGAAGTTTTAATTGAAACGTTCGATCTGGATGTAAATCCACGTCTTACGTGATTTTCCTCTTAGTATTATCGGCAAGATAATCGGTTATTTTCTTTATTTCTTTCTCTCTCTTTTTTTTATCTTCTTCTTTTTGTTTTGTTTCATTTCGTTTTCTTTTTTTTTTCTTCGTCTTTTTTTTCTTTTTTTTTTTTTTCGAAAACGTACGTACACGAGAAGAATGGATCCATCTTTTTCTTCTTTTTCTTCTTTTTCTTCTTCTTCTTTTTCTTCTTCGTCTTCTTCTTCTATCTTCTTGTTCTTCTTTTTCTTGTTCTTCTTTTTTTCTTTTTTCATCTTCGTCTTGTTCGTCTTCTTCTATCTCGAAACGTCTTCGACCTAAGAAAGAAAGGAAGAGAAAGAGAGGGACCGAGCATTGACGTACAACCGGTTTTACCAGAAGACAGGTACAACGTATAAATATTCTCTAAGTAATTACAAGAAATTGCGCGATGCCGGACGATGAGTATCCATAAATATTAATGCGACGTGTTATTAATAAGAGGAAAGGTGCGACAACGTGTATTAGACGGAATTAAAGCGAATAGAAAATGCACTTACTACTTACTTCTACTTTGCTTTTGAGTTCCGTAAACTCGACCTGTGGTTTATTTTCTACTTTCTCTCTCTCTCTCTCTCTCTCTCTCTCTCTCTCTCTCTCTCTCTCTCTCTCTCTCTCTCCATCTGTCTATCTGTCTGTCTCTGTCTCTTTCTTTCTTTCTTTCTTTCTTTCTTTCTTTCTTTCTTTCTTGCTTTCTTTCTTTCTCTCTCTCTCTCTCTCTCTCCATCTGTCTATCTGTCTGTCTCTGTCTCTTTCTTTCTTTCTTTCTTTCTTTCTTTCTTTCTTGCTTTCTTTCTTTCTCTCACGTTCTCTCTTCCTCTTTCGTAAATATATTAATGCAATCAAAGATGAGAGCAAGAATGGAGAAAAGAAATAGAAGAAAGATAACGCGTTCGATAACGTATAAACGTCTGCTCCTGCTGTCCCGTTAGCGATGACTCGCTCGATTACGTTGACTTTTATCGTTTTAACTTCGTCGAATCGCGACGAAATAATTATTTCCGCGTACCCGTTTTTTCTCAACCTTATATTATCTTCTTTCTCTTTTTCTTCTTTTTATATTTACAAGAATATTCGTGACAAATCGAATTACGTATGGACTTTTCATTTGATTCTTCAAAGTGTCACCAAAGAGAAGGAGGGTGGACGAGGAAGAGGAGGAGAGGGATGAGAAAGGTACTTATTCATTCATATATATATATATATATATATATATATATATATATCGTATCTTTATTAATAACGTAAAATCATCGATAAGGAAATGACTCTCCTTAAATTGTATTCTCCCTCTCTCTCTCTCTGTCTCTTTTTCTCCTCTTACTCTTCCGTTTCAATTCATTGGTATATGTTAAAAGAAACGAAACGAAACGAAGGGGAAGAAGAAAAGAAAAGAGAGAAGAAAAAAAAAACAAAACCAGAATAAGAACGTGTATCGGCAACATTCAATTTTAGTCGAGTTTAATCGTTTTTCCCGTAAAGAAAGGCTGCGTGAGTTTTTATACGCGAGTCGAATCAAAGCAATACCTCTCTCTATTCGTGCGAGAAGACGAAGAAAATAGAATAAAAGAGGAAAAGTCAGGGCGAGGCTTACCAATATTTCGCTCTCTTATTCTCGAACGAAGATTCAAGAGGAGAAGGAGAAGGAGAGAGAGAGAGAGAGAGAGAGAGAGAGAAAAAAGAAATATATAAAATCTACTCGATCGCGCCGTTATTGTCTAAGTTTACCGCAATAAGTTTCCAGGATAATCTGCGCGTAGATGGAAGAGCCTAGAAGCCAAGGGAGGTAGCAAGAACGGATAATGACAGGCCCCTGGACTCGTTAGGTGCCCGTAAACTAAGAACAAAAAGACCTACGAACGAACGAACGAAGCAACGAACGAAGCAACGAACGAACGAAGCAACGAATGAACGAACGAATGAAGGAAAGAACGAACGAACAGAGGAAGGATAAAAAGAAAAAGCGGGGCGCACCTGTGCCTAGCAGTAGTAACACTTTACTACCTCGATGATGTAAACGTGAACGTAAATGAGAATAAGTGGCTAGACTTAAGAAAATTGCGCTTGCTTGAGCAAGTGTGCGCTAAGATCGCCGAGAGGAGGAAGAGTCCGTCATCCACAAGCGACAGTCCAACGTATAGTTGAGTCTTGCGATCGATGAGGATGGACCCCATGGATGGATGCTGTGATCAACAACAGAAAGATAGACAGATAGATAGATAAAGAGAGAGAAAGAGAGAGAGTATATGTATGTATGTATATCTCTTTCGTTCTTTTTAATATGTTCTTTATTTCTTTTCATTTGAAAATCTCTCATCGTTCTCGACCTCGAAGGAAAGGTTCATCCTATCGTTAATCTCGTACATCGTTAGGATGATAATTCATCGTCTAGTTAGGTCTTCGTCTCGTCTCTTCCCATCCCGTCTT
>NC_060964.1:2075447-2077947 GCF_910589235.1 Vespa crabro
CATTCTTTCTTTCTTTCTTTCTTTTTTCTTTCTTCTAATTTTCTCTCTCTCTCTCTCTCTCTCTCTCTCTTTCTCTCGTTTAATATCTTTTCGCCACGAGCTATTATCTATTATCCACTTAACCGTGGACTCGGCAGCACGGACTTAGTCCAATCTGATAGCGAAGGCGTAGTATATACTCCGCCTTCTCGCGAACACGCCATAAATGCTCTTTGCGAGAAATCCAACGTGCTCGGGCGAGCGGTAACGAGCAGCGGGCACAACTACGACGGCTACGACGACAACAACGACGACTACGACAGCGACGGCGACGGCAACGGCAACCACGGCGATGGCGATGGCGATGGCGCGATGGCGATGGCGATGGTGACGACGATGGCGCGATGGCAATGGCAAAGGCGGATGGTGGGTAACGGCAGCAGTCCCGGGAACGGCGACAACGGTTCAAAAACCTCCATTGGAAAACTAAAACCAATCGAGCAACCCAGGCGCATTTAACGAGTTTTACTACTCCACGGGATTTCTTATCTCAACCGCGGCGTTGCGTAATCATTTCATTGTGTTTGATGCGAGCGCGTTAACTCGGCTGAAATAATGCGGCGAACCACTCTCTATGTGTTCCACATTTGGCGAGAAAAATAGTCCTGAGTCTGAGAACGAGAGTGAGAATATAAGAGAGAGAGAGATAGAGAGAGAGAGAGAGAGAGAGAGAGAGAGAGAGAGAGAGTGAGTAAGTGAAAGAGAGAGTAAAATAGAAAAGACTTGAGTAAATTTCGTCGAATTTTTACGATGATCGTACGTACCGTTTCTTTCCCAACTACTATTACTACTACCACTACATTTCACGTTGCCAACCGTTTTCGCCTAATAGGCGCTCAATTTCGCGCGCAAATTGAGAGTGGAAAGAAGTAATAGATAGTCGATAGAAAGGGGAAACGTCAATGTATTTCGACCCTCCTCTATTTTCTTTTTCTCTCTCTCTTTCTCTCTTTTTCTCTTGTTTTTCCTTTTCCTTTTCTTTTTTTTTTCTTCTTTTTCTTTTTTTTAATTCCGAGTTCAGGCCCGGTCTTAATTAACGTGCCAATGAAGTAGAAAGAGGGGACAATGACGGAGTCGGATTAATTCGTCGGCTTTCGTCCCTCTTCTCTTGCTCTTGCTAGCCTTTTCGTCCTCTCTCTCTCACTCTATCTCTATCTCTATCTCTATCTCTCTCTCTTTCTCTTTCTCTTTCTCTTTCTCTCTCTCACTCGAGCGTTCTCATCGTATTTCCAGGTTCACGTGCGAGTAGAAACGCGCAACGCGAAGAATGCGCGCTCATTGAGAGAAGGAGGTGGGGGTGGAGGACGAGGAGGATGAAGAGGAGAAAGAGAAGGAGGAGGACCTAGGGCTTCCACAGCGTAATATGTCGCATAACGCGCCGTAATACTACACCAGACGACGACGAAGAAGAGTGCCAGGTTGTAACCCAATAGGAGCCGTGTTGGGCACACTTGTGGCATGCGCCAGCTTCACTCTTTCCCTCTCGCTTCTACTATTCTCTCTTTCTCTCTCTCTCTCTCTCTCTCTCTCTCTCTCTCTCTCTCTCTGTCTCTGTTTCGATCCACAAACGTTCTCGAGCACGGCTCGACCGCGCGTCACGCTCGACGAATAAATATACGATCTAATTTCTCTGATTGTATCAACGGGTATATACATCGACAACGAAAATTCTAAAAATAATTCCACAGAAAGAGAGAAAAGGAGAGAGGGGGGAGAGGAGAGAGAGAGGGAGGGAGAGAGAGAGAGATAAAGTTTCTCCTTCGGTGATTTTTTCTTTTCTTTTCTTTTTTTTTTTCTTTTGTTTTTATGGAAGAACGTGCGTTCTCTACTGAGAGAATCTTTTTGGATATTCATCGGTAAAAATCTGAGAACATTTGACGAGTCACGTTTGATCATATATAAGACTTGCAACTTTCGTGATATCTCATTGCGATAAGAGAGCAGTAATGAGAGTCTGGTAACTTGATCAAAAGCATTCACCGTTCGCATAAAAATTATATATATATATATATATATATATATATATATATATTTATATATATATATATATATGTATATATATATATATATATATATATATATACATATACGTATCTATGATTAATATAATTAATATAATTAATAAAAATTTATAAAAATTTCGAATATTTTAACAAATGAATTATAATTTATAGATCTTCTAGCGTTTATCATTGATAAACACACATCCTCGAATCATTCCTCACCAACTACGATACATATATAACATCATCGAACGATATTTTTTTCATTTTCTTTTTTCCTTTTTTTTTTTTCGTTTCGTTCCAAACTAGTTCGAATCCGACGATCGAACGAAAATCATATACGAAGGATTCTTCGAAGCGAGAGTGGACGCGTGGCAAGTTTTACTCTTTTAGCACGTGACGATTGCTAAAGTAAGTGGCTGTCTTAAGTCAAAAGCCGAGCACAGGTGTGCGAGCGT
>NC_060964.1:2085447-2087947 GCF_910589235.1 Vespa crabro
CTCCCTCTCTCTCTTCATTTTTATTTTATTTTTGTACGTCTTCTACCATAAGAGAGATAAAAAGAAAAAAAGAGAGAGAGAGAGAGAAAGAGAGAGAGAGAATGGCCAAGGGTCCCCTTATCCCAAGGGTAAAATATGCTTTTCTTTCGACGATGAGTTACGCGTATTGGTGTTAGATAAATAACGACGTTATTACCAACTGTACGGGAATGATCTAATGTAAGAAAAGATACGGAAAAAAAAGAGAAAAAAAAAAAGATGAAAAGGAATGAATCCGACACGATCATCATTCTTTACCGTCACGCGTAATATAACTTCTATACGATTTAGATTCCATATTGTCAATAAAAATAAAATGGTTTTTATTTTTTCGTTCGTTCGTTCGTTCGTTCATTTGTTTGAAGGGTACGCACGACTAACTATCGTTCTATTATTTCGATATTAAATTGAACTTTCGTATGAGTCCAATGGTTAAGGGATTTTTCGAAGAGAACGAATCGGAAAATCACGTATCGAATTTGATCATCGTTGTACGAACGAAGAAGGAGGAGAGTCCTTCTTCCTGCCGATGAAATGCAATCGTCGTGATAACAAGAATATTATTTATACACGTTAATAGTTTCTCCATTATATGGCCTCGTTCAAAGAGTCGACAGCGAGTGTGGCAATGCGGTTGCTATTGTAACAATAATTGCTACTACGTAATACTCGATAGATCGATGTATGATCGCTATTACCAACGGAGTATTTATAGTCCTTTCAGTATCATTAATACGCATCAGAGATATTATATATTGGCCGAACGAAATTATAAGTCAATTAAAAAAAAAAGAAAATAAAAAAAAAGAAAATAAAAAAAATGAAAAGAAAGAAAAGAAAAGAAAAGAAAGAGAAAAAGAGAAATAGAGTGAGAGAGAGAGAGAGAGAGAGAGAGAGAGAGAGAGGATAAATAGAAACAGAAAAGAAAGAAAAGAAATTAACTTAATTAATTCGAAAGAAAATTGAATCACGACTACCGGAATAGTAATAGGTTCTATTGATTTATCTCGATTATTGTCGCTACGACGACGAACTCGTTCACGCATTTCAACGATTTGCAATCTAGAAAGCAAAGGCAACAGCAGCAGCAGCAGCAGCAACAGGAGCAACCGACAGTAAGAGGAACGGCAATAGGCACCGACTCGTCGGCAAATAACCATGGCTTTCGCAATAACGCGAGTCCGCGTGCTAATTGCGATCTTTGTGAGCAAGTAAGAGACTAGGCATCGTTAGGTTTATGCGTATTAATTGTATACCTAGCTGAAATAATTGTAGCTTCGGGGGTAGTATGTATCTCTCTCTTTCTCTCTCTCTCTCTCTTCGTTGTGTTTTCTCTGTATGTCCATAAGAGATTTCTTATTATGTGTCTATCTTATCTAAGATATACGTATATTTTCTTACGTCGATCCTTTCCGATATTACCTTTTTAAGATTTACGTGTTCATGATCAACACAGAAAGAGAGAGAGAGAGAGAGAGAGAGAGAGAGAGAGAGAGAGAGAGAGAGAGAGAGAGAGAGAGAGAGAAATATATATATATACATATATATATATATATAGATACAGAGAGACGACCTCGAAGATTCCGTTCACCAAGAGCCAGATGCGACGCAAATCTATTCTCGACTTCGTTCAAGACGAAGGAAAAAGGGAGATTAGGGTTAGCATCGTCGAACCGACGTATTAATTAACCTTAAAACCGACCGACTCACAAACCCTTCTTCCCTTACTCCTTACCTAGCTACCTACCTACTTCTACCTATCTACCAACCAACCAACCTACTCGACGTTCTATCTAGAACCGCAAACACTTTGGGATTATCCGTGCGTGAAGAGCGATCAGTCACTATCTGCCATCGGTGTCGGCAATCCCTCTGCGGCTCTCGAATCGAAGCTTTCGGAACATGCTCGATACGTCCGCATGACACATACGTTTCAGTCCCCGATCGTCGTCGCTGTTCCACCATCACCATCACCAACACCAATACTACCAACATCACCTACGATCACCGCATCTACCCTATTTCGCATTGCTATTTATATTTCGAATCGCGCGATACGTTTACCTACCCTTGGAAAAGCGACACGTACTACTGGCACATAAGCACCAAACATTGCTACCCTCGAATTAGTGCACCCTTTCACGACAGTTGCATTTCATTTTCTCTTTTTCCCCTCCTTTGATAATCCTTTCTCGTCTCTTTCTCTCTCTCTCTCTCTCTCTCTCTCTCTCTCACTCTCTCTTTCTCTCTCTCTATCTTTCTCTCTCTTTTTATCTGATTACAGCACTTTCTCTTTCTCTCCCTCTCTCCCTCTCTCATCCTCTCATTCTCTCTTTCACTCGGTAACACTCACATATGTACGACGACGATTCGTCAGCCGGCCAATTGTCACACGAAAATTCCTTCGGTAGGACCGACATTATTTTCATTGGTACCCTCCCAAACCCAAAACGTACACACG
>NC_060964.1:2092947-2105447 GCF_910589235.1 Vespa crabro
GGCGAATAGAAAGAGAATGAGAGAAGGAGAGAGAGAGAGAGAGAGAGAGAGAGAGAGAGAGAGAGAAAGAAGGAGAGACTATATAGACGAAAGGAGATTACACGCGTGAACGAACGACGAGAAAGGCAGATTAATTTGTCGACGATAGCACGAAAATTCGAGATACATCGACGAGAAGTAAAGAGGAACTATGAGAGGATAATGGTAAGGGGGAGTAAGGGGGTGAGGAGTTGGAGTAGGATGAGGTGGTGGTGGTGGTGGGGGTGGGGAGACAGGGTCTCGATGGAAAGAGAGGGATGAAATGAAGGGAGGGGATACGTTGAACCGGGCACACGGAATAATATCGCAGCAATCATATTACGAAACAGGCAAATACGTCAACACAACGTGTATGCACTGAATAATGCATTGTTGGTGCAGCTAATGCACGGTCAGCTACCGTACGGATAGCATCCCCGTGTAATTGGGGTCCGTGTTTGCGAATCAAAGTCATCATCGACCGTCATCGTTGCCGGTTCGCAGCAGCTATGATGAAATGACCAGACGACGACGATACAGCGATTCTCGTTTGGCAAACATGTCAGTTAAGTACGATGAGCGTTTGTTTCGTACTTATGCCAGAAAGAGAATCGTATTCGTTCGACGAAAAAAGAAACAAAACAAAAAAAAAGAGATAAATAAATAAATAAAAAGAAGAAGAGGAAAAAACGAAAAAGAAGAATTATTTTCCGCTAAAAGGACTTTCGAAAAACACGTTGGAGTTTCATCGAATTTTATCTTATTCGTTAAAACGAATTTTCACGATTTATGAATATTTTTCATGATTTTTTTCTCCTCGTAAATTTCTTCTTTTTTTTATCATTATTATTATTATTATTATTATTATTATTATTATTATTCTTTTTTATTTTTTTTTTTTATTAATACATTATTATCATTTTTTTTTTTATTATCACTTTTTTTTTCTTTTTTTTTTATTAATACAAATCATACATATACCTATATGAGAGAAAAAAGAAAAAAGAAAAAAGAAAGAGGGAGTCGCAACACGTGCGGATACAATATTTCTTAAATTAAAGCGAAAACGCAATCTTCTTCCTTACCAGGCGTGTTTCATCATCGTTTTATAAAAGAAATCGGATCTCTCTCTTTCTCTCTCTCTCTCTCTCTCTATATATATATATATATATATATGTATATATATCCCTGTCCTCTGTCTGTCCTGCCTGAGCAGCGTGCCTCGTAAGCACGGTAGCACATTCGTAGGTGGTATAGGTGGGGGAGGGGGAGGGGTCGCTCAATATAATGGAGAAGAGACTTTTATAGGTGCAGCCAGCAGTCGAGCTGTCTCGGTTGCCGTTGCCAGTAGCGCCGATGGTGGTGGTGCTGGTGTTGTTGTTGTAGCCGGTGATGATGGTGGCGGTAGTGCTGCTGGTGGTGGCGGTCGAGTCTCACATAAGGGAGTAATAAGGGGTAGAAAGAGAAAGAAAGAGAGAGAGAGAGAGAGAGAGTGAGAGAGAGCAAACTGACTCGTGTGTGTCTCGTTTCCTACCAGTAGAAATTTCAGCCAAGGCAAAATTACATTCCACCATCCGTACGTCGTACGATGTCGTTCATTTCTCTCTCTCTCTCTCTCTCTCTCTCTCTCTCTCTCTCTCTTTCTCTTTCTGCCTTGCATTCTTTTTCTTTCTTACACGCAAAGAACATACACGTAGAAGAACGAACGACATGGAATGTGAAGACCCAGAAAGATTTCCTAGCGACGATGGAAAAGTCCTCCGCAATTAGCCGAGACGATTTTCTACGTCACTGTTCCGAACCTCGCTCGATTCTGAAAATTTATTTCTTTCTTTTTCTCCTCCCTCTTGCGAACTTCGTTCGTTCGTACGTTCATTCGTTCATTCGTTCGTATGTTCGTTCGTTCGTTCATTCGTTCATTCGTTTGTTCATTGCTTGGATAGGAAGACCATGAAAGCTTTCGGGAAATTTATTCGAATGCCAAGGACGATTCCATTGGAAATTGTGATTCGGGTCTAAATGAATCCATTCCTTGGATGGATAAGAAAGCTTCCTTTCTCTTCCTTTAGCAAATCGAAGAACGTAGCTTGCTGCCAAAGATAACCTTTGCCAAAACGAAACATCCTACACGAATTTGTTCTCTCATTTAAAAGGAACATAAAGCATTGGCCGATCATTATTTTCTTTTTCTCGTTTTTTTTTTCTTTCTTTCTTCTTTCTTTTTTTTTCTTTTTTACATCAACTTTACGGATCGTTACCTTCGATTCGAGACGATTCGCGAAGCTCTTCGTTCTTCTTGTCAACGTTAAAATTTTCTAAGAAAAAGAAAAAGAAGAAGAAGGGGGAAGGGAGAAGAATGGAAAAAAGAAAAAAAAAGCACTTTCTTTCAAAAGAAAAAAAAAAGATCTTTCAGTTGTTGGACGAACACAGAAAATGATTTTTCGGTGGCTACGCCGATGGTGCGTAGCCCAGTAGCAGGTTCCCATCCCACACCTACGAGTCCAGCCCCTACCTCTCTCATTATCCCAACCTGATCTTTCGGAAGATATATCCCAACTTTCGTTATTTATCAAGAGGTTAACGATCCGAATTTCTAAGGACTTATTTTCGAAACACCTCTCTCTTTCTCTCTCTCTCTCTCTCTCTCTCTCTCTCTCTCTCTCTCTCTCTTACTTTCATTGTATTCTCGTTTCTAAATTCTCATCAATCTATGCAGTAAACTTCATGATTTTCTTTACAAAGTTTTAGAAAAAAAAAAAAAAACAAAAAAAAAACAAAAAAAGAAAAAGAAAAATATATTTAAACATCATTGTAATCCCGAATAATTTGATACTTATAATCAAACTAATAATGAAAATCGATGGCAAGTCGAGATAAGTTTTCCAATTACTCCGCATTGAAATTTAATTAACAGATGTCGAGAGAAACGAAAGGGCCGAGAAAACGCCATACGTACTTATTAAACATATGCTCGAGTTTTTCTCCAAGGCTACTCCCCGAGCACACCCCGAGTTACGAGACGGAGAGCAATGCAGAGCTACTAGTCGTTGGACACCCCTCGACTTTGGAATGATAATGGCTCGTAATCCTTCTAGCCTCTATGCGTTCCACATAATAATTGGGGTTGAGGGTTCGAAGTCGCTTCCAAGCTCACCTACGTAGGGTCGAGGCCAACCACCAACTATATACTTGTAAATATATATACATATATATACACACACACATATATATATATATTTATATGTATCCATACATAAATTTTCTATCCATATATATATATATATATATATATATATATATATATATATATATATATAATGTGTGTATATTCCCGAAATAGAAAACACCATATGGTGCGTGCAGGTGTACGACGAGGACCGATTAGGAGTCCACATCGCATGAATTTACATTAATGCGCCCTAAAGGATTTACATCGTTTACCGGATTTATTATTTTCGACGTGATTCAACATTTTTTCGAAGAAGGATCGGAAATAAGAAAGAGAAAGAGATAGAGAGAAAGAGATAATCATGTTTATGACTTCGAGAACACGCGTTTTTTTTTCAACATCAAAAATATTATCGATTTCTTTACAATCAGTCAGATACTAGACAGCGTTCGATAAGGAAACACTTTGAACATGTTAAAAAAAATGTATCGATGATTCCTTAGGAGAAGCCCCGTTTTAATCTTAGAATCATTATAGATAGTATTAAAAAAAAAATTAATGGATTATCGTTAAGAGTTATCGCGAGTTATTCTGTTCTCTTTTCTTACTTGAATTTTTGCGAACATACTATTTACCTATCAACAAGTAGGTATATCTATAAACTAATCGATAATTCTATTTGAACTTTTGTAAATATAAACAAGTAATATCTGTTATACAATAGAATCACACCTCTTATTATTGTATCATTTATAACGGATTGTGAATCTGTGGATTGATAAGGATAACCTTATTGATAAATGATTTCAACGCGAAATCAAAAGCGAAATTTTAACCGATAGGAGATGAAGTATTGCAGAATGTATACGTACGACGATGACGTCATATCTAGGTAGGCATTCTCAAAACGAGAGCAGTTGGGCTTACACGCGATGCCCACCTGTGCGGGCGTTTTAATTCAACGATGCCAAGGCAAGATTATTACTTTGCGATTAGAATCCTCGGTGAATGTATTAACGATAGGGTATTAGCATAGATCCATCGTAGATCCTCGTTGGTCGTGCGATCGAATAGACGATACATACATATGTTCGTACTTTTATATGTGTATGAGTAAGCACACGTGGTCGAATTCACAAAGTTTTCGTTTCTTTTTCGAAAGAACAAGATAATGAGAGAAAGAGAGAGAGAGAGAGAGAGAGAGAGAGAGAGAGAAAGAGATAGGATATTTTTTTCACTGGTATCCTTTATCATCTTCGATGTTCATTCTCCTTTTATGTTTTGTTCTAACTCTTTCGAGAGAGAGAGAAAGAGAGAGAGAGAGAGAGAGAGAGGGAGAAAGAGAGAAAGAGAGAAAAAGAGAAAGAGATATAGATAGATAGAATCTAAGCACCGCTTCCTTCCGCAAAGGCGGTCCAGACTGACTCATAAAACGTTCGACCGACTGGAAACTCGAAAGAAAGGGTCCAACGAACGAGAAGGCTACCGTGTAATCGACCGATTCACTTTCTACGTTCGATCTCTTCTACCCTTTCGTCGATGAAAAAAAAAAGAGAGAGAGAAAGAAAGAGAGAGAGAGAGATGGAGAGAAAGAGAGAGAGAGAGAGAGAGAGAGATGAATACGTAGATATATGTTTAAGTACACAGAATATATAAATACTTATACGTAATAGATTATATATGATACACGTTATTAAGTAACGTAAAAGAAATTATTTTTTTCATTTGGCTTTTTTCCCTTTCTTTTCTTTACTCATATTTTCTCCAAGAGGAATTCGATAAATCGGATAAATCTCATCTTTGAAATATACATATACGAGAATATATTATCTAATTTGATTTTAGTTTCGATGAAAACGAGATTTTCGAAAGAGAAACGCTTAAGAGTATCTATAAAGTTTTTTCGAAAAAAAAAAAGAAAAAGAAAACAAAAGGAAAAAAAAAAGAGAAAAAAAATAAGTATCCTCGGATGATCTCTCGGTGTAAGAGGTAGGAGGAAAAGATGAGAGAGGGAAGAAAAAGAAAGAGAAAAAAAAAAGAAGAAGAAAGAAAGAAAGAAAGAAAGAAGGAAAGAGAAAAAGTATCGTGCCATCTCGCTGGCACGCAATTTACATAGCGACGTCGACGTAACGGGAAAACGTGAGTCACCTCAATTTGCCGATGAACTCCGTCTGGATGGAAACAGGTACCTATCTCTCTTTCTCTCTCTCTCTTTCTCTTTCTTTCTTTCTGTTTCTCTCTTTTTCTTTCTCTTTCTCTTTCTCTTTCAGTCTCACATGTTAAATTCTTCGCAACAACGACAACGACAACAACGACGACAACAACGACGTCGTCGTCGTCGTCGTCATCGTCAACGAAGAGGAGGAGGAGGAATCGATTCCTCTCTTTCTCACTCGATGTGGTACCCTCTCACATTCGTGTTCGTTTACTTCGTACGAAAGAGAGGGGCTGCTGGCAGGTTCGTGCAAAGCTACGGAAGGCGCACTAGGATTATTATTGCGTAAAGTCGTTTGGAAGCGAACAGTGGCGAGTAGCAATTAAGTTCAAGAGAGAAAGAGACAGAGAAAAATAGAAAGAGAGAGAGAGAGAGAGAGAGAGAATAACAGCACCAATCCGATGCAATATTTCACCTGGACGCCTTATGACGTGATAAACAAAGTCATTATATCGCGAAGTCGTGCCATAAGGGCCTCGTCACGAAACCTATCCAACTGGAAGGAGTAAGAAGGTATAAGGATTATATTCTAAAAAGGGAATAGGATAGATAGCTTCAAATCCGCTCGATTACAACTCCAGGATACTGTTGTGGTAGTGTACCTGTGCGAAGAAAAAAAGAAAAAAAAAAAAACAAGAATGAAATTTGCAACACCCAAGGGAGAACGATTAGGATTTGCATCGAACAGTTTTACGTCTTTTCCCTTTCACTCCTTTTTAATTCCTTTCTTTTTATTTTGTTTTTAATCTCTCTCTCTCTCTCCCTCCCTCTCTCTCCCTCCCTCTCTACCTTTCTCTCTTTCTTCCTCTTTCGGCCATTTTCAATTGAGTTTCCGTCCTTATTACCACTGGGAACCAACGTCCAATGAAACGAACGTTATGTATCTGATATTTCTGAAATGTATTCAGTCGGATCGAAAGAAAAAAAGAAAAAAAGAAAAGAAAAAGACAAAATATTCGCGAAAATTACGCTCCATTACGGGATTGCATCGAGAGTAACGATCGTTGCAACGAGCGTCCATCGTTTCATCAGCCAGACGTATCGTTTTGTATCAATAAGATAAAGACACGTATATATACACACATAAACACACACACACACACACACACATACACGCGCGCACACGCATACAGATATATATAAACATAAACCGGTACAGACGAAGGCCATTAACGCATCCTTATATAGTAGAATTTATTGTCAAAAATTTTCATCTTTTTCGAACGATATGATATATTTACAAAAGAGATTAAAAAAGAACAATACAAAAAAAAGGAAGAAGAAGAAAAAGAAAAAAGAAAAAGGAAAATTCTTTTGTATTCCGATCGAATTCGCAGGAAGAAAAACAAATGGAAATAGGTTTTTTTGTTTTTTTTTTTTCTTCGGGTTGAAGATATAGTAGGTAATAGAAGGTCTCGATTCAATCTGGTTCCTCTCGATCATAGAACAAATTCGACCTAAAGGGAGGATCAACTGTCACCACTGATGAGGAAAGGCCGAAGACAGTCGAAGGGCCAGAGGATACGTAGCTAAGGACGAAGGGAGGGTACGCGTTTTATATGGGAAAACGGGGTAGTCCCGACATCTCGACGCCGAAGTAGAAGGGAGAAGTGGGGTTTTATGTCCCGTAACTCCCTCGGGAGCTCCACGTTTATGTTCTATCCTTTCATCATGATGTCCACCTATACGCTGGACGAAACAAAACACTATTCGACCTTTTCTCTCTTTCTTTCTCTCTCTCTCTCTCTCTCTCTCTCTCTCTCTCTCTTTATTTTTAGTTATCTTCTCTTTTTCTCCTTCTTTCTTCTTTCTTCTTTCTTCATCATAATAGAAATTCAGTAGGAAATACCAAGCATTTTTCTCGGAGGGAAAAATTCTCCTCTTCCTCCTTCTCCTCTTCCTTCTTTTCCTTCTCCTACATGTCCCTCTGTATCTATTCACTCGTTTTTATTTCATCGAAAAATAGACGAGAAGATTAATCGCACTACTAACAACAAATTTCTATGAGAATCATCGAGGATCTCTTATATGGTCGATATTAAATCGATATTAAAACGAATCGAAGATTTTTATATAGATATTATATTTACTTATACTTGAATCTTCGTAAGTATTTCTCTCGAGTGCCTTATCGATTGCCAATGTATAATAATACTTAACTCCAAGTTTCCATTCTCTTATTAGAGTTATTTTACGTTGTTTAGTTAACGGTCAGAGATCGTTCGTGGAAAAGAGTTTGTACGATAAATGTTCCTTCGATCGTTTCGACGTATAGACGCAGGAGGAATCTAATTTTAAGTGAAACCAGAGAGTGAAATTTTTTCGAAGAAAAGCTATATAACGCAATGAGATATTGTAAAAAAAAGAAAAAAAAAAACAAAGAAAAAAAAATGAAAAATACAAAAAAAAAACAAGATACATTCCCGATGGTATATATTTTCAGTTATTATCATTGTCGAATGAATGGCTACTAAGAGTTTAAGAATTTCATTTTCTTCTTTCTCTGTTTTTTTTTTTTTTCTTTTTTCTCCAAGATACCCGTGGACGCCTCAACTTTATATTATAATTTACGTATCAAGAATATAACGATACATCTACGATTCGTCCGTCATAATGTAATTTATAATGCGTTTAGGATCTATCTATCTATGTCGAAGATATCATACGATCGTATTCTCAGAGTTTATTTCGTGTCTATGAAAGAAGTACCAGAATGAATTTTATGATCGAACGAAGTCGTGAAGAAGTGTCACGACGACGTACACGATCTTATCGTTCGAACGTTTTTCCCCCTCGAATCGAATAAAACATTTTGAATGTTAGAGAGAAGAGGAGAAGAAGAGAGGAAAATATAGGAAAAGGAGAATAAGGTAAAATAGAAAAGAGAGAGAGAGAGAGAGAGAGAGAGAGAAAGAGGGAAAAGAAAAGGAAAAATCGAATGAGAAGGACAAAAGAGTGGGTCATTTTTATCAGAGGGATAAAGAAGAGGGGGGGGGGGGAAAGGTCATCTATATAGTTCAGGTACATTTACGTTCGTCTAACACCTGCGATCGTTGGTGCATGTCGCCCTAAAATCCGTAACCCACCTTTGTCTCTCTCTCTCTTTCTCTCACACCTTTGCAGTCATAAAATTGATGAGTTATTAGCACGTTAACGAGCGTCTCCTCTCCTATATTTCCAATCTGTCTGTCTACGAGAATAAACGCTCAACGATCGTTCGAGCCAACCGACGTATTGTTCAAGAAGTTACATGAAATAGGACTAAGGATATAGTGATCCGTATATATGTATATATATATATATATATATATATATATATATATATATATATATATATACTTAAGTAGAAGATAGTACATATAGGAAGGATTTGAAAAGATTGATTTCTTTTACCGATTTAAACGAATTAATCTTTATTACTTTATCCTCTTAAAGATGATTCAAACGTTTATAGAAACGTGTATAGAAATAGAAAGAGATTTTATTTCAAGGCGTGTTTCGTTCCTGAAGCGTGAAAAGTGAAAGAGAGAGAGAGAGAGTCAAGCGTATATGAAGGATAGACGTGAGAATTAAATCGATTCCTTTTCAATGGGCTTTGATGTGAATAAAAGAGAGATAGAGAAATTCTATCTCTCTCTCTCTCTCTCTCTCTTTCTCTCTTTCTTGTCTCTTCTCTTCGTCATCGAAGCGCGACATGGAATCGCACCTTTCCACGGATGAGAGAGCCTCCTATAGGCTGATCCGTATTTACGTACCAATAAGCGTAAAATTGGCGTAACTCTACGAACAGACGAAGACATTGGTAGAGGTACTAGAGTAAAGAGAGAGGGAGAGAGAGAGAGAGAGAGAGAGAGAGAGACTCGGGCAATCATGCGTAATTGAATTCACCTTTGTACGGAGAGGGTTGGAACCGTATGAATATTCAATTCCGCAATTTCCCGCGCGAGCATACACGTTCAATTTGGCGAGAAGCGCCAAGGAGAGTAAGCTTCGATAAGGCCTCTCTTCTCTCTATCCAACCACGTCGACCAATTACAAGGGAGTTCTGTGGAATTGAGAGAGACCGATGAAAATGAGTGAGACTAGTAGGATTGTACGTGTTAGTAAGCTACGAACCGCTTCCGAGTTTGTTCTCGACAACGTGTTTTAGTCGTGCAAACAGATTCGATACGTTCTCTTATATGTTACAGACATTTCTCTTCAAACATTTCGCTTCGTTGGAGCGAATTGCGATCGGCTTCGAGAAGTATAACCACCATTGCTAATTCGAACGATATACACATGTAATACTCGAAAGGATGATATTATCATTTGATAGATATTTTCTATTTTATCTTATCATAGATCGAATATTTTTTCATATATATGTATATATATATATATATATATATATATATATATATATATGTAAATACACAGTGATATATATGTATGTATATATATGTAGATATTATATATAAATATAGATACACGGTTTTATACTTTGATTGTATTACTAGAAATTAAACGAGGTAGCAAAGAGCAATAAACAGATAGATAAAGATAGATAGATAGATAGATAGATAGATAGAAAGAGAGAGAGAGAGAGAGGGAGAGAGAGAGAGAGAGAGAATAGGGTTGGCTCGCAAACTTTCGAATATATACGTTTATCGTGAACATGGCTTAGACCGGAAAGCAGTGGATTCATGTCGACGATACCATGTCGGACATTACTTACACTCGACGATTACAATCAACAGCCATTCAGAGAAACCACCCCACCAAGGGGGATAGATAATGCCCGCTTATATAGTATACACTCGATGTTTTACTTTCCATTTGAACGATGCGAGTCGCCACGTGACCGCAATCACTGTGCTGTTTGTGAGTACTTACGAGACTGTTTAACAAATATAAAGGACCACGAATATTTTTTTTCTCTCATCCTCCCACATTTCTTTCTCTCTTTCTTTCTTTCTTTCTTTCTTTTTGTTTTTCTTTTTTTTCTTTTCTTCTTTTATGTCACACATTTTAGAGAATATGTTCGGTCGGCTATTTAGCGATCTACCAAAATTGCGTTTAAGTGTTCTTAGAAAAAAGACAAAAAAAAAGGAAAAAAAGGGAAAGAATAAAGACAAGGAAAAAATTTATATATATATATATATAAGCCTCATTGATATATATATATATATGTATATATCAATGAGGCTTCGTGAACTTCGATAATTCTTGTACGTTTCGACAATAAGATATTGTAAATATAATTCGACGACAATAAAATCGACGGAGATCTATAGAATTTAATTTTCCGGATCACGTTCGACAACAATCGTCTTAATTATTACGTAATCCATGTCTCATTAAGGCTTTTACTCTCGTCTCAGGTCGATCGCAAGTTGTAAAGCATCGACTCGAGAGAACGAACTAAGATGTAATGGATTGCTGTCCAAAGGCATTAGGTTTAAGTGTCGGAGTGGCGCCGTTCCTAGACGTTGTTCTCCACGGCTCAAAGCCGTTGGTTCTCTTCTCTCCTCATCCCTGATTTGTCTTTTTTCTTTCTCTCTCTCTCTCTCTCTCTCTCTCTTTCTCTCTCTCTCTCTCTTTCTCTCTTTCTCTCCCTCTTCCTCTCCCTTTCTCTTTCTCTCTATCTATCTGTTCTCGAAGCAACGACTCGGTCTTCAGCTTTCGTGATCTTTGCCTGGCATCTGCATCACGTAGAGACGTTGTCTCCGCGAAGACGTCGTCGTCGTCGTCGTCGTCGTCGTCGTCGTCGTCGTCGTGGAGCCGCGTTCGTCATGGATTAACGTCGATCCAAGCCACACGAACATCGACTGCAATTACGTCGGCTTTGTCAGCTCCTTCGTCTTAATAACTTACTCCTTACTACGAAAGGGTAAATAAAGATGATAACTATTAACACGCCTATTTTACAAACTAACGTCACGTTATTTTCATGATATCATTTTTTTTTTTATTGTTCCTAAATAGTATATAGAAATATGTATATAGAAAATTTTATATTTTCAAGTTCTCATATATAATTTATATATTCTTTTGGATCAATAAACGTAATATCGATCGATAACTATTTGTAACGTTTATTGTAACTACGATTACTATCATAACATTGTATTATTTATTATAAAGTAATATCAATTACGTTTATAACTACTATAATATAACCTTAGTTATAAATAACGTTATATTAATTATTATAATGTTATATTAATTACTAGTAATTTAAAAAATTACATATTATATATCTAATACTTTTTAATATCTTGTTAAATTTTTCTTTTTTTTGTTTCTTTTCTTTTTTAAAAATTAATTGTTCGTTCATGTTAGAAGATCAATGTTGGTTAAATATAATTTCGTTTTTAAACATGAACAATAAATTGTGATATTTTAAAAATAAAGGTACAGTAAGGTATACACACAATATATGCATATGTTGCGAAGGATATTTAATTTTTTTTTGTTCATTAATAAATACTGAAATAAATTTAAATAATAATAATAATAATAATAATAATAATAATAATAATAATAATTGAACTATTTAATAACACTTATAATTACTGACAGACAAACGGGCTAATAAACGAACTAAACGGACCAATCGCGCGACAGACTAATTTATCATCGTAGACGTACTGTTCTCGCTACGGATGTCATAAAACTTTATCACCTATGTATCTATGTACGTGTTAGTCATGAATCCGTGTAAGTACGTATATTTCAAGGAATATAAGACAGTTTCTTCTAACAGTATAGTCTTTGCTTTATTTTTCTTTTCTTTTTTTCACTTATGTATTTATTTTTTTGTCGAGCGGCCATTCGCTCTAATTCCTTTTTCAAATCTTGTATATGAGCAACATTTAACAACAACAATAACAACAATAAAAAATATTAATTGCATTTCATTACATGAATAATTACATCATATATTAATTTAATAAGTAATTGCTTAAATTAAAAGTAATTACTTAAGGTCATACGACGGGAGATTTATAATTCGTAAAACTACAATTACTTTGTAATTGTTCAATTGAGTCGAGAGATACAAGTAAGTAAATTGATATCGAATAATTTAACAAAAAAAATTTCTTTGTTATTTGT
>NC_060964.1:2112947-2117947 GCF_910589235.1 Vespa crabro
CGTTTATTAAAATGCAGAAGAAGAAGAAGGAAAGAGAAAGAGAGAGAAAGAGAGAGAAAAAGAAAGAAAGAGAGAGAGAGAGAGAGAGAGAGAGAGGCATCATGGCTCTTATCCATGACTCCCATAAGAAAATTACAGTGATTAGTCGACTCCACTCGCCCTCCCACGCTAACCACCGTTCTAACTTGGCCTAATTCTATCCTCACGGACGTAGTACAGAAAGCGTATCTGTCTCACTTATTTTCTCCAGCCTTCTTCCTTCGAGCCCTGGTTCAAGGTTAACTCCCACTACTTTACTCTTCCTTCTTCCCTTCTTCTTCGACATCCTTCTCCTACTTCTACTCCTTCTCCTCTTCATCCCCACTTCTTTCTCGTCACGCTAAAGAAATCACTTTTCCTTCGGATAACCGCTCCCTACGTTGCAGGGATACATAATATCTAATACTCTTTTCTTTATTTTTTTTTCTCTGCAGAAGTTAAAAAAGATAACTATTCTTTCTCTCTCTCTCTCTCTCTCTCTTTCTCTCTCTCTTTTTCTCTTTCTCTTTCTCTCTTTCTCTTTCTCCAACTTCGAGTTACAGGTTTTACAAGAATTATCGTATTTGAAAAGCGAAGAAAGAAGAGGGAATATTTTTTTTAGCCGATAACCGAGATCCTAACACCACCCTCTGTCCTCTCACTCTCTCTCTCTCTCTTTCTGGTATATATATATATATATATATATATATATATATATATATATGTGTATATACATATACACACATATACGTTCTCTTTCTCTCTCTATCTTTCGAGAGTTCTGCGTTCGTGGTAAGGGGTCCGAAAGTCTGAGAAAACCTCGACGAATTCCAGGAAGCCGAGACCCCTCGAGCAAGGAGGCCCCTTTTTGTCCACCTTCACGGGGAGATCCCATAAAGATAGGGGCACCGACGGACTGAGAGAACGAGAAAGAACAAGAGAGAAAGAGAGAGAGAGAGAGAGAGACGAAAAGAGGGACCAGTTTTCAGGGCCCCACACTCCATTTGTTACGTGACGTAGCTTGCCTCTTTTCACGAAATATCCAAACGAAAAGAAAAGACGAAAAAGAGTCTTCTGCCAGATGTGCCACCGCACACAGGCCAAAAGTTGTTTCGTTTCTACGTCTTTAAAATCCTCCTGCATCGTTGACTTTTCTCGTGGATACAAACGATAGGACGAACGAACCGACGGACCGACCGACGGACGGACGGACGGACGGATGGATGGATGGATGGATGGATGGACGAATGAACAGACGGACTGACGGCCGTGCCTCTGGTTAGACCTTTTGCAAGAAGAAACTTAGTTCTCGCCTTTCGTAAAGATCGCGTTTACACAAGTGTGTTGCAACAACGGCACACTAGATATAGAAAAGGAAAGAGATAGAAGGGAAGAAAGAGATAGAATGATAGAGAAAAAAATAAATGGACAGTCGTAAACCTTTTCCCTTTCCTTTCCCCTTCCCTTTCCCTTTTTTTTTCTTTTCTTTTCTTCTCTTCTCTTTTCTTTCCTCCCTCACTCCACTTTTTTCTTCCTTCTGCTTCCCTCTTGCTTCTTCCTTTTCATTTTCTTTTTTCTCTTTTTTTTTCTTCTTTTTTTTTCTTCTTTTTTCTTCTCGTCACCGATCCTCGTTATACGAGGAGCGTGAAAAAAATATCGATACAAATCTCGAAAATTTATTTCGGCAAGTAATTGATTTTTTGAAATCGCTAACAACCTCTAAAAATCATTTCTCTCCTGTCGGGTTATAATATTGAATCAACGAGATAAAGTATAACTTGAGTACTCAAATATTGTATACTTCGTCTACATGTTAGATATATATATATATATATATATATATATATATATATACGTGCACATATATATATACGTATATATATGTAGATAGATAAATAGATACATACATAGACAGAATATGTATGTGCACACGCAACAAATCGTTATCCTGTGAATTTAATCTCTTATCTATAAGCCTGATCGTTCTAGCTATAACTACGACTACTTATACTACTTACGGCTTAACGTCATAGCCATAGCAATGTATAGATAACGTTATCTCCATGGCCTTCCGTTGCTACCTCATCGAGCCAGGAAGAAACAACGCTAGAACATCCACCTACTTATTTAAATACATTTTCTTTCCTTTTCATTTACAATTTCTCCATGCAATTTCTATGACGAATACGAATGAAAGGAGCATAAACAATCGAACAAATTGATAATAAGTGTTTACGTATTTACATATATACATACATATATACATACCTATATATTCGTGTTTATTCTTCTCTAAACTGTTGCGTAGTATGATGTAGTAAGAATACTTGTCCAAAACTTTTGAGAAACGAAATTTTCGAAAAACTAACGACGTAGTTTCGGTTCCATTTCCTAACAGTTTTCTGGAAAACTAGTGGGACCGGTAAAAAGGCTAAGGACCGAACAGTGGACGGAGGTGGAAGGAGGAGGGAGATAGGTAGAAGAGAGGAGCAGGTAGAAAAGAAACGGCCTGAGATAAGATGAGAGAGAAAGATGAGGGAGAGAGAGAGAGAGATACAGAGAGACAGAGAGAAAAAGAGAAAGAGAAAAAGAGAGAAACAGAGAGAGAGAGAGACGGAAAGAGAGAAAGAGAGAAAAGGACGGGGAATCCGAGCCGGATGGACCTGTCGAGACCTGTTCCGTCTTCTTGCAGGTGCATTGCCTGAGTCTGGGGTCCAGGCTTGTGGTAGAAAATAATGCACGGGGTCGAGCGAGAAAAAGGACAAAGGAAAGTGGGCGCGTCTTTTGCGCCGTTGAAAATCACTCCTGCGTCGATTTCGAGATTCCGCCTTTTCTCTCTCTCTCTCTCTCTCTCTATATATATATATATATATATATCTTTTTCTCTCTTTCTTTTTCTGTCTCTTTCTGTCTCTTTTACTGTCTATTTCTGCGTCTCATTTTCCTTTTTCTCTATCTCTACACCCACCCCCTCCCCCCTCACATCCTATGTAGTAGTACATCCTGCAAGCAACCAATCCCTTTTACCATAGAACTGTTCGAGGTCAAATTTTGTTGTTGGACATTTACTTGGATACGAGGAAAATGTTCATCTTGACGATATTTTACGTTAGTTCATCTTGACTAAAATACTATGTATTTTAATCTTGTGTAAATCGATCGTTCTTCGTTTATTTTCATTTGTCTTTTTTTGTTTTACTTTTTTTTTTTATTTGTATTTTTATTTATTTATTTTTTTTTTTCTTCTCTATTTCTCTCTATATTTTCATATATCTCTAATGGATTAATAGGATCGTCGTCGATGAATTATTTAGAAATATCATTTATACGAATACGTACAATAACAAAATTTAATTTAATATCCTTGTACATATGCGTATAAATATAAACGCGAATATTATTTTTCGATTAGTTCGTAAATAAGATTTAGTAGATCGCAAATGGTTCTAACGAAAGGAGATACATATACATATATAGAAAAATATGAAAGCGTACGTCCGTGTGAGTGCACGTATGAGCGTATATGTATTCGTGTATGTGTTCGTGTGTGTATGTGTGTGAACGAGAAAGAGAAAGAGAGAGAGAGATAGAGAGATAGAGAGAGAGAGAGAGAGAGAGAGAGAGAGAAAAGAGATTTTAGAGAAACTGTTGTGTTTAAGAGGAAAAATACAAGAAGGAATAGAAAGATGCTCGAAATCCCTCACGTTTAGGAAGAAGCTCCTCGGCGGCCCTCGGCAACAGTGGCGGAGCAAAAGCAATAAGAATATCAAGGCGGACCTTAAAGAGGTGAAAAAAAGGCTCTCACCGTCCGTCCGTCTGGTGTCTGTCTGTCTGGCGACTGTCTGGCGGTATCGCTCGCTCTCACTGGCTCCTCCACGACGCGTTTTGACCATCCTCGCGATTAACGCTTTTGCTTAGAACCTTATGACAAGTTTAGATCATAATCGTTGTATTTTGTCGTAACGTATGTAATAATACCGATGATTTTCGTTTGTAAACGAATCAGCAGAGAAAATTAAACGTGACAATTATTTTCATTTATTTATTTTTTTTCTTTCTTTTTCTTTTCTCTTTCTAATAAGACAGATAATATACCTACGATCAATCATTAATTTTGTTCGTATTGAACGAAATAAATTAGAGATCGATATTATTTTGTGATATAAATTATTTTTAATAAATGTAACGACAATTAATGATTACAGACGTATCAGATACTTTTCAAAATATATCACATAGATCACGTTTATTTCTAATAAAATTGTTCGTGTCATTTGTTAAAATATTAAATGTAAGAACGAATGCGCAATCGTAGCTTAGCGAGAGGAAAGAAAAGGAAACAAAAAAAAAAAAGAAAAAGAAAAAGGAAATAAAAAAAAAAAGAAACAACGTAAGTAAAACAATAATCTATATTTTCAAAGGATACAACGATGCAAGGACACTTTTTTTAGTTTCAAATAAATCTCATGAGTTGTTCATTATTTTAAGCACTTATTATAATTACATTGATGAGTTACGTTAGTATTCATTCAGTCGCCGACATCTATCGTAACTATGCTATCGTGAAAGAATGAAAATATATATACAAGAAAAAAAAGATGAAAGAAGAAGAAGAGAAGAAGAAGAAGAAGAAGAAGAAGAAGAAGAAGAAGAAGAAAAAGAAGTGAATTCACGCGAACAGGAAATTTATCAAGGAGCATTTATAACTCTGAGTCGGGGCCATGCATTCGTGTTATCTCGTTATCGGTTTTATCGGAAGCGAAGCTTCAATGCAGTCGAGGGCATCCTGCGTGAAAAATCGTCTTCGCCGTTTTCTACCTACGTGCCTTTACCTCTTCTCTCCACGAGACACAACGTGCCATCTCTTGGATATTTTTCTTTCTTTGCTATTTTTTTTCTTTCTTTTTTCTTTTTTCTTTTTTTTTTTTTTTGTTACTTCTTCATTTTCTCTCTTTCTCGTGACCGTTTTCTAACGCTGCGTT
>NC_060964.1:2122947-2127947 GCF_910589235.1 Vespa crabro
AGAGAGATTAAAATAAAGGAATAAATCCAATCGTTCTTTAAAGTATCCTTATCGTTATAATGTTGGTATCCGCACATTAAAAGACCTTGATGATACTTCACAGTTAATACTTATCTTCCTTAGTCTACGTATACCTACATATTACGCCCCCATAGTCCTCGAAAGAATGCACGTCCGTGCACCTGCAAAGAGGAGAAATTGCATGAGCTTAGTCATGAGTCGTGCGTTCGCGTTCAACATACTTTTTCCTTCTTCTATCTCTCTATTATTTCTCTCTTTCTCTCTCTCTCTCTCTCTCTCTCTCTCTCACATTCATTCTTGATGCGCACATATATACACATAGGCACACATACATCTTCGACTAACATTCTTCCTTTTTCCAAGCAAACATTCACATATTTATCCTTTAAAGGAGACCGAGAAAGATTAGAAATGTTTGAAATCCCATTGAAACAAATCGACTATAGACGATATATATTATATCCTTTAAACTGTTGATGAAAATGACGAAATGATGATAAATAATCTATAAAAATTTTATTAATACCGTATAGTAGTCATCAATATATTTAGATACAACAATTTTATATTTCGGATTTTTGTTCGAATTTATAGTTATTTTGTGTTATGTGAAAAGGTGGGAAGGATCTATGTCTTACATGACCCGAGCCGAGACAGCCTTAACCACCTGTGGATAAAACTGCCACTGCATGCAAATATTTGTTTCTCTCGTACGATCAAGGACGAATAATGCAACAATCGATCGATGACGCGTTATTCAACGTCTTCTTATTGCTACGCAGTAAGGGAAAAAAATCGATCGTAAAAGTTGAACGACCTTGAAAAATGACATTCGGAGATTCCGACGAATGGCGAATTCATAGAAATCGTATGACCTAAATACCGAGGAAGGGAGTCGCGTTAACGCACACATACGAGTTACCAATATTGGTCACAAAATACTTTTAAATTTATCTCAACGAAAGATCTTTCATTCTTTTTTAATTCTTCTTTAATTCTTTTTTATTCGTGCTAAATTGTTCACATTTGACATTTACAACGTCAATTTTATTTGCCAATTAAAACTCGAATTTTTACAATTACAATTAAAGTGAATATTTTTAATATGTTCGATTCGATTTCCTTTATCAAAACAAACATCGTGAAGGCAACCATTAATTGCAATGAGTCATACTATCGTCGTCGTCTTCCGTGAATCTCTGGGAAACGCACGGAAAAAGAATAGAAAAACAAAAGAAAAAAATAGACCGCATGAATCGAAGAAAAACATATTGCGGTTTTTTTCATATGCATCATTTTTCCTTTTGCGAGTTACATCGTTTTACGGCCAATTCTTTTTCTTCCTTTTTTTTTCTTTTTTTCTTTTTTTCTTTTTGTTCTTTCAAATGAAAATTCGCTGATATCATGATCCGATAAGATAGTTTGTCTCGTATTAATTAAATACGATCGCGACTAATGATATAGATAAAATCGTAATTTAATAGATTATTCTATCTCGAATAATTCAATATAACTCTGTATAAAATTTGATATAAAAATTTTCTCTCTTTCTTTCCTTCTTTTCTTTTACTTTTTCGTCTTATTTATTTATATACTTTTTCTATTATTTATATCATTTTTTTTATTTATCTCTCTTTTCTTCTACTACTTATATTACCTTTTATTTATATCCAAAATAATGATAATCGATTTGAAAATTTTCCACTTTAACAAACGACCGTCATTTTCAATACGTACATACATTATGTACGTATTGAAAAGTTGAAAGAAACGCGGTACATATAAATCAAAATTTTGATTTCGTAACTATCGGGATATTTATTGCTTCACGCATTTGCTATAACAGTAACACCGAATCGGATTGCACAGATAAATAATATACTTTTTTTTCTTCAATTTTTTTTTTTTTTTTTTTTTTTTTTTTTTTTTTTTTTTTTAATAAGCCGTCATTTGTCATTTTCAATAGTCTCTCTATAGATAAAGAATAGAAAATAGAATAATGTGGGGTAAGGAAAGGTCGATTGGAAGGAGAAATAAATAAAGGTACGCGTTCCAGTTCGTGAGTATGTCCTCCGGTAGAGGTAGCACGTTAAGCTTGCGACATTGTTGCAGAGACCGCAGACGATCGTCCATTGTTACGGGACCGTGCCGACGTCTAGACCGGCGCCAGGCTAGTACAACTAGCAAAGCTAGCTTGCTGCACGAAATTTCGCTCTTAGAGAACAACTATATAGATGCATACATATGCGTGCATATGGATGTATGTACGTACGTAGATATCGTATGTTATGTATGTGTCGCCTCTCTCTTATTTCAAATGTTTTCGACGAAAAAGGAAAAAAAGAAAACAAGAAAAAGAAAAGAAAAATAAATGAAAATAAAAGACAATGATATTCCAAGTTTTCGACAATTTCATAATACACGTGCATATATTATTATACTATGTACATATTTTTTTACTTATCAGACATATTTAAAATCCATAATCATATGACATGCTTTTGTATGCATACTTAGTGACGTAATAATATATCTTATTTGAAAACGGTGTGACGTTCGATAAAAATACGTTTCCCTCGGATCTCTTTAGATAAACACTATCGAATCTTTTATCGTCGAGAGAGAAAGAAAGAGAGAGAGAGAGAGAGAGAGAGAGAGAGAGAGAGAGGGAGAGAGAGAGAGAGTTATGTATGTAGATATTATAACAATTTATGTTCGTGATTGTGAGACGAACTCGCGACGTATCTGAGCGCACATGTTTCCACGAAGAACCTGTTCGGATAGATTTTAACGAAATCGAAGAGCGCTCTTTATTTTCCTTCTATAAAGTATTGCGATATTATTGGAGATATCGTCATTTGTCAATTAATTAATTATTAAATAAATTGTTTTTATTGAACAATAATTGTCTACAAATTTTTCATTTATAAAATAGTAATTTATAGATATATTTATAACAATATTATTATTCGAATATGTTATTTTAAAATTCGTTGATATCGTATCGATCTTTAATAACTAATAAATCTTATAAGTATATTAATGTAATTTTTTGTTTATTTTGACATTGAGATTCATTTAACGACGCATATGATCAGTTCGCGAGGACACGTAAGTCAATTTCTCTCTCTCTTTCTCTCTCTCTCTCTTTCTCTTTCTTTACTTCGAAGGGTTCGTGACTTCTACGAACGAACTCTCCTCCTAACTTCTCGAAGCGAACAACGAACGCCTGGAAGAAAATATCAAATTACAGATATTAGTTTTTGTCCTAGTAGCCGTATATGATAAATCTGTATGTGGTCATTCTTTGCTTAGCTTTACAAGTGTGCGTATTTTCAGATGTTTACACGAAGCTTTATCATTAAACTCTCTCTCTCTCTTTCCCCCCTCTTCCTCTTTTGACCATTTTCTTTTTCTCTTTCTCCCATATACTCATATATATATATATACTCACACATAGTTTGCAGTTTATCAGCGATAAGAAGCACTGTTTATGCACCGCGATGCACTGTAAGCGCGCACGACGGTAATCGAATTTCGATGTCTAGCCGCCATTTTTCTTTCGTTATCTATCGCGAAAACGTGGTCGCAACCGCGTTTTACGTATCCCCCATGGATCCCCATTATCGCTTTATTATTAGAAAAATCGACGTGTATCGTTCGGACTTTCGAGATCGACCGATTATTAACTATGTATCTTTCTCTCTTTCTTTCTCTCTCTCATTCTCTCTCTCTCTCTCTCTCTCTCTCTCTCTCTCTTATTCTCTGTATATAGGATAGATATTAGAATAATATCGATAGTAACGAATCAAAAGAAAATAAAATGATAATGTCTGACAGTTAACGATGACAGAGTTACAAAGTTGTCGAGAATTTTCTAATTCCTTATCGTAAGCTGACGAATGCTTGGTATCGCTACGTTACCATTATCTTTATTATAAAACTCCTTGTGTCGTACTTCCGTCGTGGATTTCACAGTGAAGGTCACACTCGATCATTTCCTTCCCCCTTTTTTACTTTTTGTCGTGAGAAAACATATTTTTATTTTTTTTTTTATTTGTATCTTCCTATAATATGCGTTATTTACCTAGTTAGTTAGTTACTTTGGCACTCAAAAAAAGAACAAGGAAAAAAGCAATGATCCATTTCGAATTTCCGTTTCCTGTTTTCGTCGATAGATTCTCTTCCTCTCCCCTTTCCCCCCTCTATTTCTCTCTACCTCCCCTCCTCTCTTTGTTTTCTTTCTATTTATCGTTACCTACGAAGAGTCATTAAATTTTTAACATTGATGAAATGAAGACCAAATCGTATAAACAATTTCGTACTCGAATCACGTTCGATGAACCGCCGATCGAAAGGGTGAACGTACGAATCGAGCCGATAAAATTGATAAGGGACCCAATTCGTGACATCGTCAACGACGCAGACAAGTTTACTCACCTTTCGTAATGTTCCATTTTCTCGTGCGTTTCGAGTTAGTACCCTCGAGGTTAGTTCGATCTTGTTATTTAACGTTAACATTATTCTAATCATTTCGATTTTCTTTTTTTTTTTTTATAGAGATCGTATATGAGATCGAATCTATTAGATCGATTAATAATTTATCTCGGAATTGTCGAATATATATTTTATATTTAATTAAATAATATATATACATACATACATACATATATGTATATAAAATATTATATAATTTAAATGATACAGTAACATAATATTGAGTCACCAAATAAATAGTAAGTACTGTTCTTAGTATTATTTGATCTAAAAAAAAAGGAAAAAAGAAAAAACGTACACAGTGTCGCCTCATAACTAATCGAGAGACCAGAATGCGTGTCGCTTCAGATAATAATATTCACCAGTAACGGACGTGTGATAATTTCATCGATAATTGAATTTCCGATAATTGAACGATTAAAAAATATGTTGTTGTTATCTTTTTCACCTCAATTGTTTACAAAATAAATAATATCCGATCG